>NW_009616867.1:0-13037 GCF_000690535.1 Cariama cristata
TCTCTGAGGTCTCTTCCAACCATAGTGATACGATGATTCTATTCTATGATTCCTTACGCAGCTGTTAGCACAGGGCGGGTGTTGTGGTGTACATAGCGGGATTTCATTTGGGGCCATTCAATGCCCCATGGGCCGAGAAACACAACACAGATTTAAGGGAATTTAGGTCCCTGGAGCTGTATCTGTAGAAAACTTGTGTCAGAGAAGGTATTGCTAGCCAGCTGAGAGTGCCTCTTTATATTTGGTATTGAATTTTTCTTCCCCTGCTGCTTCATTAAGGCGATGTAGTTACAGAAAAGCGAGGAATTAACTAACGAAGGACATGGGCGGTGGCTCAGCAGGCAGCTTGCATGGGTGCATGGATGTTTTTCCCTGGTTTGCAGTCCAACACGGAAAGGATGTCTCAGGATACCTCTGCCACGCTTGTGGCTGTAACCGGTCCCATCCTATGGCCGACGCTTTCCATGTCACTCCAGGTGTTTCCAGCCCCACGGATGGTCATGGCAGTGCCTGTGGTGTCCCTTCTCCGATGCTGGAGTGCGGGCAGACTCCCAGCCCTGCCAGAAACTCTGCCGGCAGCGAATCCTGAGCCCAGGGGTAGGAAGAGGACTGCCACTTCCATAGTTTTTTTCCATTTTGCCTGCTACAATAATTGTTACAGATCCTTTAAAGCGTTCCTTGATCTTTGTGTTCGCTAACAGGCCTGGCTTGTTGGTGCAGGGCATTTGCAGGAGGATTATTTTGCTGGTTAGGTGACAAATTGCAGCTCAACTGCTTTGGGATGCTTTGACTTGATGCTTGAAGAGGTTAGCCTCCTGAGTGAGCGCCCAGCATCCAGAACTCAGTCCTCTGCGTCCTTCCTGCAGTTTGAGACCGGGGTAGCGCAGCAGAAAAGGTTTAAAAAAAAAAAGGTTCTTTTGAATTCTGATCTTCCGGCAGCCTGAGGCAGTCCTGCCTCTCTATCTCCCTTTGCCAGCGTCTCCGACGGTGAGAATCTGTGCCGTGGCAAAGCCTTCGGTACAGGGCATACAGGCATCAGGCTATGGCGGTGTAAGAGGGTTTTTCTCTTCTCCTTTGATCAAAAGGACTGGCAGCAATTTGCCCCTGGGGTCCAGGTCACGCTGATGGCATGCCAGGCCCAGTGGGTTTCCAACATGAGAAGCAGGCTGCAGGACTGTTTTATGTGAGGCGAAGGATGTGTTTCCCCTAAGATCTTATTAGAGCGGTGCCGTCGGCAGCCCTTTCCCGACAGCCAAGGGCCTGCCCTGCTTCCCATCCTGGCCCTTGGGAAGAGGGAATGCCAGAGGGTTGAGGATGGGAACAGATGCTGAGCTCTTCTCGTGGGTTTGCTTTCACCTGTGATTCTTCATCGTGTATTTCTGTGTGGCATGATAAGCAATTGGAGAATTTTATTTTTTTTTTAAAGATGGAAGTGCCAAACGTGGCTGTAGGGCTGAAGCTGTGTTTCAGAGGCTGAGCTACACCACAAGCAGCAGAGACGTAGACTTCCCTTCTGCTGCCCTCCAAAGGTGCTGCAGCCTCTGCTCTGGGGGGAATCAAAGTTCAACCACTGGGTTCATTTAGTTTGGTGGGTTTTTTTGGAGACTTTTGGAGAGCTAACGCCGCATCAAGCCTTGGGAGGCAGCGCAGCTTCTGACAGCTGCTGTGTTACAATCCCATCATTTGGACTTGGGCTACCAACTTCCATCTTTGGGCCAGCTCTCAGCTAACAGTGGCTTTTGTCAAAGACTTGAAGGTATTTTGTGTCCCTCTTGAATGAGGCTCTTCCAGTGACCCTGTTGTAGCTCTGCAATGTTCTTCAGTCAGTTCTCAAGCATCTCTGATTACCCCGATTTATCTGTGGTCACTTGATGTGTGGAGACAAATGACTCCGTCAAACCGTAGTGTTGGTTGTTACGTTAGAATCAATTTTTCTCATTGCTAATGGTTTTACTTCATATATTTTTGGAAGCTGGGACTTAATTTTACTTTGAAGCAGTCAAAACATCGAATAAAATACTCCAGAGCTTTCAAAGCATTTGAAGTACATTCTCCCTTCAGACATTCTCAAGGTCACTTCCATCCTGGATCTGACCCCGAATACCGGCTCTGAGCTGTGCCTGGATTGCAGAGGCACTTGGATCTACCTCCGGGGAGAATTGAGGGGCCTGGGGAACATTGGGAAGCGATGGTATGGGGGAGAGGAACTGAATATGCATGTAGTGCTTAAATCTGTTCTTGCTAATAAGAGCTACTTGAATTTATTTTTGAGCGTGAGTTTGGTCCATGCTATTCTGGAGCTAAATTCGTGGCTTGCTTTTTGGATTGTCTCCTCCTTCCCTCCTGTTCCCCAGCTGCCAAACCCTCCCTTCTTCACCGTGCCCTGGCACACAACATCGCGGTACCTTGAACTCCAGGACTGCAGATGTGCCAACTGAAGACACTGAGCTTGTACAGGCATACATTTTGGAAGCAACAAAAAATGATGACTTCAGAAAAACCTTCTTGTTTCTCCTGAATTTTCTCTTTGGTCAGAGTGATGCTGAACAGGCACCTCGGAAGCTTGGCTTATTTCAATCTTTGTGCAGTGTTTGGCTTCGTGCAGGATAATTCCCAGGCTTTGCTGCAGTTCTTCTCACAGATGTCCTCGCACACTCGCTCCTCCGATCGACCCAGGCTGGAGCAGTCCAAGGTGTGTGTGTGTGGTTGCGGTGCTGTGGAAGCAGACTCCAGGGCAGGCAGTGGCTGGAGGTCCACGTTGCCCTCTGCCTTGCCCACAGCAAGCAGGCAAGAGCTGCCGAGACCAGCGGTGCTGGGTCATGCCAAAATCTCACTGCAGATCTGTCCTGCAGTACAAGAGAAGCTATTTTCAGCTGTTTTCATCTCCCTGCTGTGAGTGGTTCTTGGTTCCTGCCTCTCCATCTCCACAGCCGAGAGCCAAAAGATGATCTTGGAATAAGGTGCTTGCAGGCAGAAAGTCCAGCAGTACCCACGCTGTCCTTTTTGCCCCCCTGTCCTCCTTTGCTTTTATGAACTTGTTCCATAAATTGTCTCCGTTGACAAAGTCACACTTATGTCAAGCGCTTGCCCGCTTAATTCTTCCACTTGTAGTTTTTCTTTCCTCTGCACAGGGTTGTTTCTTAGTGGCTTCAAGTGCGAAGATGCCTATTTGTTAGTCTTTCCTGGCTTCAGAGGAGTTGAAACTCTTTAATATTCCTGTCTTCTGTGAGCTCTCTTCCATAAACTTTCCTTCACTCGCCGTCATACTCCCATTTATTGATGCCTGCCTTGCTCACAGATTTTAGGCCCGGGAAGGGACTGGGATAGTCCTGTCCTGTCACACCAGGCTGCCCTGGGGGAAAAAGAGAGAGATTTGAAATAAAAGGAGTGGGTGCTTCCATGCTTGTTGAGAAGTGCCAGTTTTTGAAATCCTTTAAGCCTGAAGTCTCTTGCTTGGAGAATAGTTATGATGTGTCTAACAATGCTGACTGTTTCTCACTCGAGTTACCCACTGCCTGATCCAAAATGGATTTATTCCCTCTGCAGTGAGGCCCGTTCAGCTCACTTTAGGTAACAGGCAGCTGAAAAAACAACACTTTTGCTTTTTCCTAGCAGAAATCATCCTGCAGAGGATTCATTATTAGCAATAAGCTGCTAAACCTTGTCATCTTTGATAGCCAGGCATGTGCTATTAGCTGAACTCAGTGGTTTGGTCCTGTCCTATAACCTCCCTTTAACCTTGGTGCCAGCTGTGCCTATTTTTCATTAATATTTGCCCTTAATATTCCCACTTACTGCTTAATAACTGGGGATCAGGCCCTGTCTCATCAAAATTAGGTGTTTGCTGGGGCTCAGGCCCAGCAGCCTTGGCTCGTTAGTTAATACTTGGTTAAGCAGGGTCAGCTATCACCCCAGTGTCGAAAGGGAAGTACAGTGTAAAGAGTTGATGAGTTGTTATGTGGCAGAGATGAGTTGATGTAAGATGTAGGTGGTTTTGTTTTGGAGAGCTTATTTTTCTGTTCCCTCCTTTCTGCACGTGTTGGACCATATCTGACAATCGGATAAGGCAGCTCAGCTTGCTTACCTTGGCGTAAAACCACTCTCCCCGGCACGGCACCCTGTCCCGGCTGATGTTTTGGCAGGTTAGCAAGGCGAGTTGGCCTGCTGTGGCTGACGCAGAGCCTCGCACGGCTCATTCCCACGGCTGTGGGAATGCCTGGGGTGGGGCGGTGGAGGAAAAGAGAGCTCTCGCCTGGTGACAGTGGCCTGTGTGATCATCCGGCTCGGAGGACCCCGAGTAACCCACTGCAGAACTTCTCCTGTCTCCAGCCAGTGCCCTGACGGCCTGACTCTCACTTTTCGGTAAGCTGAAATGAAAATGTGGAAAACAGATGTGACCTGACGATACTATCTTGTTTAACTATCTATATCCAGATGTTTTCAGCTTGTAGTGCTTATTTCCACTTACAGTTGTCCAAGAGCTAAATCCAAGATGCTCGCTGCCCTTGTGTTCGGGAAGAGGAGTCAAACTAACCTTAACGTTAGTCCTGTGATCCATTACTTTGCTGGATCCTACATCTCTTGCATCTGGGTTGGGCAAGGCTGTCCATGCCCACACTGTCACGTGCATCTAAAAATTTCCTTCTTGTAGTGAAGATTTTTCATCATTAACTGGCCGAGAGGATTGTAAAGCAAGAGGAATAAGACTATTTTGAAAGTAATCCGTATTTCAGGGTAAGTACTCTGCAAGGGCTTTTCATCATGTCTTTTTTTTGAAGAGAGTATGAATGGCTTTCTCTAAGGGACACCCTTCCCTCGAGACTGCACATGCCTTTCTTAAATTTCCTTGGCACGAGACCACTGAGCACTGAAGGACTCGTATGAATTTTTCTAACTCCATTTGAAAGGCAAGCTGTTCTTTCAGCTTCTCACAGAATCTGTATGACAGCAGACGCTGTAATCAGGCTGCAGCGGTAATTACATTTGTAATGTGAAAGACAGAACAGAGTCTAAAATTCTCATCCTTGACTGGCTCTGTGGGGACTCAAGGTAGTTAAAAAAGAAAAAGAAAAAAAAAAAAAACAAAAACCAAAACCAACAAACCCAACCATTGCTTTTGACATTTGAAATTGGTCTGGGCAAAACATTAGGAAACAACATACTCTAGGGGACAAGATGATCTAATATATCTGACTTTAAAGAAACATGCTCCCGTGGAAACTTGTTTCTGTGCCTATTCCAAAGCACTGGCTGCTGCCCCCATCTCCCCCGCCCCCCCTCCCTCCCCCCCCCTCCCCCCATACCATCTCAGCATAGTCAGCAAGTTCCAACTTCTCTTCTGCTTTTGTTTTGTGCATGTACCTGACTTAGCTCCGTCCCTAAGTAACCAGTACTTTATCAGAAGAAAGGCTTCCCGAATGCTACCGGCAACTTATTGTCTGTTTCCTGAGGAAAACTGCTTGCTTTTAGGTACTTTGCCCAAGATCTTGACTATTCCAGTGCTGCTGAGGCTTCCTGCGTTGGTTGACTTTCTTGGGACAAAGTTCCAGCCACCCACATGCACTGTCTGCATTTAGCTTTAAGAGAGAAGTCTGGAGAACCAATCTGTGCCGTAGGATTTCACCATCACCGCTTTGTTGTTCCTTTGACACTGTAGTTGCGATGTACGATGATCCTCGGTGTAGCAACCGTGATTGACAAACAGAAGCTCTCTGCTGTTTAATTCTGTTGGATTTTGAGGGGTATGGAGACCGGAGCTGGGCCAGAGCGAGCTGCAGTGGTTGGATGTCCCAAGCGCTGCGGGAAGTCATGACTGAAGCTCCGAGGCTTGGGCTAGGGATGCTTCTGCGCTTGCAAATCCTCCCTGATCCTTGCTGTAGCCAGCCCTGACTGGAGATCACCCCTTCATGAAAATAGCGCTTTGGTCTGAAGACGGGGAAAGGAGCTTGGCATCCCAGGTGGTTATGAGCTTGTTTGTATCCGAGTTACTCAAGGTTTTCCTTTAATAAAAGTTTGGTATTCCCTGTTTGGCTGGCTTGAACGCTAAACTGATTTCTTTCTTGTATGCAATCGTAGGTGTGGTGTGGACTTTCCCAATAGGACATTGCTTATTCAGTCCCATTCCTCTTCCCTCGTACTGCATAAAGAATATAACAGACTGTCCTTTCAAGGTGTGATTCTTGGTGGTTTGCTCAGGAGCAGGTGCCAACAGCCACTCTGGGCAAGCATGAAGTGATACAGGAGAACCTTGTCTGGAATTGACTGTAGCCTCCTCTCTGCCTCTGAAGGTTTTAACCTCCTGGAACGGTTTCTGTTTTCAGGAAATGCACCTGTAGGAACAAAACCTGAAAAAAATGAACTACCAGCTCCAACAGACTGACTCGTGTTGGTGTTGGGGTTTTTAACCGGGGTGAATGAGTCAGCCTGTCCTCAGTTGAGCATTAGTGCAGCGCAAGCACCAGGACTTATCGGCACCGCTTGACCACCGGTTTCCTGTTGTTCTGGAGGCCTGTGCGTGGTTGTAGGAACAGCTCTTGCCTCCCTCCTGCTGCCTGTTAGGAAGCGAGTATTTCCAGTGTGCTAAACCATGGAGAAAGAGGTAAAAGCGCTCTGTGAAGTTGCTTCGGTTTGAGAGGGGCGAGCTTTCTGCTCCTTGTGCTCTCTGCTGCCTGTCCCCGGCTGCTAAGTCTCAAAACTTGTTGTAGATTTAAAACCTTAGGAGAAATTCTCTTAAAAAGCAGAAATTAGATACAACCATCTTCTCTGCTCCTTCTCTTCCCCTGGGGGAGCAGGAGTGGTACTTTCTTTATGTAAAGACCTGCCACTTTTCTGGACTCATACGCATTTTTCATGGCACACTGTCTGAAATCCCTACATTACGCTGGCTGTACCTCCTAGTGACCTCTTCTCCGTTTCATTTTAAGTCGCAGATGTTGCTTTATCGGAGCACTACAGGCACTTGATGTGCTTCTCCATGTCCCACATCTTGTCCTTGGCTCTGCCGCTGAGCTCCTGCAGAGCGATGGAGATGCTCCCCTCGATTTTGTTACTTGCCTTTTCCTTTCTTTGAAGCTTTTAGGGCCAAGGTGTGTGTTTGTAAGAGTGTCTGGGTGTTTCCTATTGTTGGGACTCTACCGTGTGTGTTTTCTCTGCTTGTTGTTTCCAAAAGAAGGACCAGAAACATGCAGAGATAAAGACCTTGTCTGAACCTGAACTTCTAGTATCATAACTCTAACTGATGACTGTTGGGAGATACGCCTAGTCACTCCACAAATAAATCTTTATAAATTGTCATTTACACTGTAAAACTTTATGCAAGTTGATTGCAAAGTCAATTAAAGTGCAACAGAATAAAAAGTGTTAGCTGTTATGAGGTTTTTAGACTTTAGAGGTAGATAAGTACCTATCTAGAGGTCATGGAGGACTGATGACTACAAAGTTATGGCAAACTCATACCAAACTCTTGTGTTTAGTCCTTGGGATACGGCCTTCGTGTCTTGGGAATCATCGTTTGCAGACCGGACACTCATATTTTTCATTGTTCATCCCTTCTTCGTAAGAGAAGAACGCAAGGACGTGTGATAACGCCGTAGAAGAACGTATGTGCCCGGGTGCTGAAACCACATCTTTGGCTTGTCAGTGCGCGGGAATAGCCGTATGGAAACCAGAGCTTGTGGAGATGGGAACCATCCCGACTGAAGTCAAAGCAGATGGGACACACAGACTGAACCAGCCTGTCTAGTTTATGCTTTATTAATTAGACATGTTATCGGAGTCATCTGTATTTTCTTTCCTTTTCTCTTTCCAAACCAGTTCTTCCGCTTCTTTGCCCGCAGAGGTACTAATGAGGAGTGCAGTTTGAATCTGTCAGACTTCCGTGGCGATGCTTGTTTGCCATGGTCTATATTAATGCTGTAAAAACTCTGGGGTGAGAACTCAGTGGAGCTTTGTGAGCTGTGGGTATCAAAATTTTTGGAGTTGATGGTACTGTCCTGGTAGCATGTCCTCCCCCTGCATGTTGTCGGTGTTTGTGAACACTTCCACCCCATGTGTTAAGCTATGCTGTAAAATGCTTCAAAACTTACATGGATCAAAAAGGTGACTGGATAAACTCATGGAAGGAAAGTGCAAAGATCCCTGGGCTGAAGCAGTCTGTGCTGGAGACTGGGAAGTGTTCTGGGGAGAAAATGGTACGTGCTGGTGTGGGTCTGACGTTGCTTTCTAGATCTGCTGCTGGTTGCTGTTGGAGGTATTGAATGAAAAGGGTCTTAGATGTGGTCTGTCGTGCTCATTCAGACAGTCTCACGCTGTAAATATGCACGGTAATTTTTAAGATTTTACTGAAGGAGGGAAAAACCTTTTGGAGGTTAAAGTGCTGAGGTGAGAGCCGGGAATAGAGGTTTCCCCAGCTTTCCCATTGGACCTCTACCTCCCAGCGGGTTCATATCTGGATCCTCAATGGCAGTGCCCATATCTGTATGCGAGGGTGGAGTGGATTGTAAAACTCTTCAAGTGAGGTGTGCCCACATCTGATGTGGGAGATGGCGAAACATCGTAAAGCCAGCCCGCGCCTGAGTATCCGCCTTTCAGGCACGTGGATCGGTTTTACAGTTGCCATTTGGCGAGGTAAAGGGGAGGTCTATGGATTTGCTTTATGTCTAAAGCTCTTCCAGGGAAAATATTCGTTCACTGAATGAGCCGCAGGATCGGCCCTGCACAAATGGGGGTGAAATGACTGCTAATGAATGGTTTATCAGCTGACTTGGATATTGCACAGATCCCTTTCCTTACAGCAGGACAAGATGATGACCGTGTCCAGGCTTTTCCCTTGCACATACACACAACATATGTTATCCTGGAAGTCCTTTTCCCAGGCGTGGCAGGCCTTTGTGCGTGCACAGCGTCTACCATGTTAAATAGGACGCTGATGTCTTAAATCAGCAAATTAATTGGGTCCCTCGGTGCAGGGATATTTCCTGCTGCTGCATCCTCTTTCTAAAGCTATACGTCTACCTCGGGTACATCGCTGCTGATGAAGATACGTGATGCTGAGCTATCTGCCGCGCCTGAAGCTAGCGAAGGTTAAATCTCAGATAAACCTTTGGAATTGCTTTCAGGCTCGGGGGCGATACACATGCTGAGAGGGCTACTGGAGTCATTTTAATTGCAGTGGGTTTATCGTGCTTACTGTAAAGACAGCGGGAGATTGCCGCTTCTTTGGAGCCTGAAAGCCGTACCTCACCCTGCAATGGTATATTGATCCTAGAGAGCTATGGGGCACGGGTATGTGCTGGTAGAGATCTCAGCCAGTTTGTTTCCAACTGAGGATGAAATCTCTCTCGGTCTTGTGCTTCCTCCTCAACTTATGTCAAGCTTTAATGATTTTGTAACACAATTTTGTAGGCTGATTCCTCCTCCTGATAGCAAGCAGCCCTGTTGCTAGGGAAAGGGGGGGGGGGAAAGCAACCTCAGGAATACTAATCTTCAGCGGTCCGACACTGTAGATAACATTGAGTCACTGCTGAAAGCCTCAAAGCAAAACAGATGTTCAGTTTCTAGTGACTAAGTATTAAAGGTACCAGATGAGCAAAGTTTTAACTGAAGTATTTGATTTGTGGTTGGCAGCTGAGACAAAACATGAGCAAACAAGGTGCAATGTGAAAATAGGCCTCTTTTCTGACTTAGAATCGCCTGCATGTTTTCATTAAATCTTTTTTCCATTTTTTTTTCCCCTTTTTTCAAATAGGTCTTTCCGGCTTGACTCATTCTCACTGTAATTGTAACCTTTAGTTCTGGGTGGGAAGGCAATTATTTTGCAAGGCATGAGACCAGTAGTAGGGTGAGTGGGCTTTTGTTACTGCCTCTGTCATCTCGTGTTCGACAAGTCACTTCTCTAGGAGTGTCTGCAAAGTTGGGGATAATTATACTTGTTCTCAAAAATAAGGAAACTGGGCTTAATAGGGCATCTGCTTAGCCTTACTTTGGAATTCATGAATGAGTAGAAAGCTTTGAATCTGAACGTGACTGTCATACAGCTGTTAGCCTTTGAGTAAGGGACTTTGAATCTGAACGTGACTGTCATACAGCTGTTAGCCTTTGAGTAAGGGACAGTTTTTGAACACCTATGTTCTTAAAAAGAAAAAAAAAATTAAAGTAAGATTGGAACTGCGATCCTAGGAACCTGGGCTCTGTGGGCAGCCAGCACTGGAAGCTCCTTGAAATGCTTCTGGTCTAGGTGTTAGGTTCCCATTCCTTTGGTTGTTGGCAAGAAACCTGCAGCACTGTCTGGCCAAAGCATGAGTACTGCCTTCCTCCTTGCCACTCAAACCTAAGCACCTGTGCAGAGGGACGCACGATTTATTGATGGAACATAAAAGGGAAGAAATTGTGTCTTGGTTCGTCTTCTGAGCAACGCATGCAGTGCGAATGCTTGTGGGTTTCTCAAATCCAATGAATATCTGACATAAACCACATGAAAAGTCCTGAGGAAGAGGGCAATGGCCAGAACTTCCCTCCTAGGTAAGTCCATTAATCACTATGCTATGCACTTTCTGCTGTAGTGACTTGCATATTTGGCTGCTTAGCGTGGTAGCATTGTCAGGGAAGGACGGAAAAGACCATGGGCTGACGGTATGTGGGAAATGGATTTGAACTGCTAAGCCCAAGTGGGAGCTGAAGCCAGGGCTCCACCTCGCTGGTCTTGCAGGATTTAGCTTTTCTTATTGGCAAGTTCTAGATGGTTTCTGTTAAGAAAAAGGTTTTTTGGATCTCTTTTGAGGGTGCCTCCCTTTGTAGGCTTTCTCAAGAGCCTGTATGCTGAGCACTTAATCTTCTATCCCACTTAAGGGAAGAGGCGCAGACGCTAAACCTTGTTGGCGCCTTATTTCACTTAATTCTTGCATTTAATTGTTCTTGATTGGGCTTTTAAGAGAGTCTCTGCCAAAATCAAGAAGCAAAAAGATAATAATAATTTGTGGTGATGGAAGCCTTCAGAGAGACCATCGGGTTCACAGTCTGTGTGCAGTGGAGGAAAGGAACAGGCTGGGTTTGATCTGACCTCCTGGGACACGCGGGCCTCCAAGAGTTAATTTTGCCCCGACTTCTCTGTCTGTGAGTAATCCATTTCTGCTGGAAGTAAATGGCAATTTCTTGTAGTGAGGATAGGCTTCGCCACTGGAGAAAATGATGTATATTTGTCATCCATATAGCTGATGCTCTCTGTGCCTCTTTTGCTTGTTCATCTAAACTAAACTCTTTGGTGATGAGCTTGCCTGTATGATACCTGATTTCGTAGTGACCTATAAGTGTTTTTCTTTCTTGCATGTGCTGTTTCCCTGCAATTTCTCACTGCAACAATCAAGCAGTATCCCTCAAGAAGACTGAGATTCTCCAGCTTTTTTGAGCCAAAAGTATAAGTACAGGTGGGAGATGGAGCAGCTCATCCTGGAAACCATTTCCAGGCACTTGACGGATGAGAAAATCATCAGGAGTGGTCAGCATGGATTCACCAAGGGGAAGTCCTGCTTGACCAGCTTGAAAAACTTCTACGATGAAGTAATTGGTCTGATAGATGAGGAAAGAGCAGTGGATATTGTCTACCTGGACTTCAGTGAGGCCTTAGACCCTGTCTCCCATAAGATCCTTGTAGAGAAACTGTTGATGTATGGACTGGATGAGCAGACAGTGAGGTGGGTTGAAAACTGGCTGAACGGTTGGGTCCATAGGGTGGTGATCAGTGGCATAAAGTCTACTGGGAGGCCAGTGACTAGCAGTGTACCCCAGGGGTCAATACTGGGTCCAGTCCTGTTTAACATCTTCATTAATGATCTGGAAGATGGGGCTGAGTGCAACCTCAGAAAGTTTGCTCATGACACCAGACTGGGAGGAGTGATTGAGATGCCAGATGATAGTGCTGCCATCCAGAGGGACCTCACCAGCTGGAGAAAATGGGCCAAGAGGGACCTCATGAAGTTCAACGAGAAGTGCAAAGTCCTGTCCCTGGGGAGGAACAACCTGGCCTGGGACCCACCCAGCTGGGAAGCAGCTTGGCAGAGAAGGACCTGGGGGTCCTGGTGGGCACCAAGTTGAGCACGAGCCATCAACATGCTCTCACCGCAAAGAAGGCCAGTGGTGTCCTGGGCTGTGCTAGACAAAAGGGGCGAGGGAGGGGATCCTTCCCTTCTACTCAGTGCTGGTCAGGCCACGCCTGGAGCACTGGGTCCAGTGGTGGGCTCCCCAGTACAAGAAAGACATGGACAGACTGGAGAGAGGCCAGCGAAGGCACTGGAGCAACTACTCTGTGGAGCAAGAGCTGGGACTGCTCAGCGTGGAGAAGAGAAGGCTCAGGGGGGTCCCACCAATGTCTATAAATACCTGAAGGGAGGGTGCAGAGAGGACAGAGCCAGGCTCTTTCCATGTTGCCCAGTGACAGGACAAGGGGCAGTGAGCACAAATTGAGACATGAGAGGGTCCCCTGAACATCAGGAAACACTTTTTGACTGTGGGGGTGACCGAGCACTGGCGCAGGTTGTCCAGGGAGGTTGTGGAGTCTCCATCCTTGGAGATGTTCAAAATCCGTCTGGACACGGTCCTGGGCAACCATCTCTGGGTGGCCCTGCCTGAGCAGGGGGTTGGACCAGGTGACTTCCAGAGGTCCCTTCCAACCTCAACCACTCTGGGATTCTGAGACGGGGAGGTTGAGGTCCTCAGGAGATACTGGAATGGGCTGAGCCCTCTGTAGGGGTATGACTGTGTATATAAATGCAGCTAGATTTTTGAATCATATAGCACTATATGATCTCATCTTGTTTGTTGTAGGGACTGCTGTGTAAATGTAAAACGGCTTAATATTTCTTCTCTTGCTGTTTTTGATTAATTTGTATCTTTATGCTGTGTGTTTTCTTTCGCTTGCTTCCTCCTTTCACCTTCCCAGATGTCTCCTCGGAGCAAACTTCCGTGACTTTTATTGTTCTGCTTGTTTTCATTCTCCTTCTTGGGTAAATGTATTATTTTTTTCTAAGTGTGGTTTCCTAGAGCTC
>NW_009616867.1:13062-14698 GCF_000690535.1 Cariama cristata
GTTTTGAAGTATTAGTTGCAAAAGAAAGGGGAGAGAGTCCTAATTCAGGTGCGTTTCTTCCTTTATCTATTTTTCTATTTAAAAATGACTAAAGCCACAAATAAATAATGCTAATTTTTGCTGCCATCTGTGAATGCAGGACCAAGCTGTTTCAGAGTAGCATTTTTAGCACTTTATCTGTCAAAGGGGGAAGAAAAAAAGCTCTTTGCATTAACAGCAATAACCTATCTCCCACAAATTGTAGTCTGTGCTCCCATCTACCACTAAAACCCAAAGCAAACAAAGATTCGTGCAAAGACAGGAAGCGTTTTGGGTGTAATTGCTGGTAGATCTTTGCTTTCACGATTTTCGGTTTCACCCAAAAAGGCAGCTGAGCAGTGCTGCGGTTCACTTGGGTGGATTTATTATGAGCTCTTGCTGTGCTCTAATTTGATGTTTTTGGCAGCTCCGTGAGTTTTAAAACATCTTCTGCAAGAGTCTCCTGGCCACGCTAAACGAAAATGTCCTTTGGAGGGGAGAGAAGGGGCCGGTGCGCAGCAGCACGGGTGAGCTACGCCCTGACGACAGCCCTGCCTCCAAGCTCCTTTATTTTGGCCTCGAGCCTTTGTTTTCATAATCCTGCTCTGATCCCTCGCTTTCTGCATGGATCGGAGTTAGAGTACCCTCCAGTTTGACCAGATCAAACTGGGAAGCAGATCTCTCCCGTCATCTGAGCCGACAGGTGGTGGTGGTGGAGTCAGTTGGCCTTGGCTATATCAGAAGACCTCAGCAGTACCAGGACCTGATTTTGGGGCTTACTTTGGAGTCTGAAAAACAAATCAAACCTTGAATATGGTCCAGGAAACTATGGAACGGATTTTTCTGGTGTGTTTATCTCTTGTTCGTGTGAGTTTACCAAACCATAATTGAAGTGTGATTTAGCATCGGGTCTTTAGGGAAGCTTGTCACAGCGATGTGTAACAGCATAATAAAAACATAACTGCTTAGCTTTAATGAGTCCAAATGACTAATTTAAAATACTGTATTGGAGATATAAGGGTCTAGAAGATAAGTGAGACTTGCATGAGGTGGGAATATTGAGTAATGGACTCACAGCTGTAATTGGGAGGGGGGAATATATCTTCCATTTCAGATCTGAGGAAGTGGTTTATCTGCCTGAAGAATTATTTTTCTCCCCCATGGGCTGAATCGGTTGCTGTCACGAAAGTCAACACTTGCCTGAGTAGATGCACATGAAGAATTCAGCTACTTGGCAATCCTGTGCATTGTGCAAGGTGTGCGATATATAAACTGCTTAAGTATTGATCCCGTTTTTGTGATTTTTTTAAAATAAAGCTTCTTTCTGAAAATCTTCAGTACTTCTGGTCTTACAGTCTCCTACAGCACTTCATGAAGCATGCAGGTATTTTTTTCCCCTGTACCCCAGTCTGTAGGTAAATGATACTTCTCTCAACTTCTTCCTATGTGTAACATTCCTGTTATAAGTAACTGCTTTAATGAATCCTAGAGGCAGATGCCACCTGCGTTTCTATATTATACAGAACTTGAGGTCTGACAGGTTGGTGCATAGTCCTGCCCTTCTGGGAGCAAGAAATTGATATGGAAGCAGAAAAATCAGCCATGACCCTGTAGCTAA
>NW_009616867.1:14708-76829 GCF_000690535.1 Cariama cristata
AGCTGACCTCCCTTTCTTGTCTGAATATCGAGCAGCCATGTACATCTCCTCCCGTCCTACAGGAAGCCGGGGAAGTGGCAGACAGACATGCAAAGGATTATTATATTTGATCAAGCTTTGAAATGGGCTGTAGATAAAGCCCTTGGCGTTTACTGGGCCATTAAACATTTATTAGCCTTTATCCCAGTGTGTTGGTAGCACTGTAAATAACAACTGTGATTAAAGTGAAGAGTGGGGTCAGCAGTTGGCTTTTGCACCGATGTTTGTAAATGAAGAAGCAGGTTGTGTAATTTTTAAGAGCTTGGTTGGGGGAAGCATCTGCCCAGATGCCTCGGAGAGAAGGGGCAGATGAGCTGGCAGACTGGAGCTCCTCCCTATCAGGAGGAAATGCCGAAATCTTAGGAAATGGGAGAATTTAAACAACAATGCAAAACGATTAGGGCCAGAGTTAGGAGTTAATTTATCCCTTCCCTTCCTAACATAAATACTTAATGCCCTCAGATCAGAATGGCTTTTGGATCTGGATTTAATTAGGTTGAAGGAGGGTTCATACCTCTCCCCCTGCACTGCCCCAAATAAACCCCTGGCCGCCCCTGTGCTCAACCATGCATGCCGGCCTCACCGAGGCCGTGGTTTTTGCTTGTCGGCATTTCCATTGTCAGACTTATTTCCCTTTCACCCCCTCCCCAAACTTACATAGGGAGAGGAGAAGCCTTGCCGCAGGGCTGAGACTTGGCTTGTGGGGTCTGAGCTGCAGCACCTGGTCGGATGATAGGGTTTTTGAAAAGAGGAATATGAAGGGATTACTCTGTATTGCTGGGAGGCCGCAGCCTGGTGATTCATACTGCAGGCAATCCCTCTGAAGTCAATGAGATTGTAAAGCGTGTAAATCAGCATGGAATTTGGCATTTTCCTAGAAAAGTGGGGGATATTTGTTTTACTTGCATATAAATGACTTCTAATAAGACTCTATAGACATGACTGATCCTTCTAATCACACGGTTGCTCCTTGCAGTCCTTAAGTTACTCTTGCTATCCTCTCATTTTAAATAATTTTTTAAAAAAATCACTTGCATGGCAAATATCTGTGGTTGCTGCCAGGCTACGAAGTGTTGCCGGGAATGACTCAGGTGGGAGCATGTCCTTGTGCGCTTGGGACCTGCGGTGTGAATGGAGAAAGGAGTCAGTCTTGTTTTCACACTCTCTCATTTTGAGTCTCTGATGTATTCCTGTTCCACCATTTAGATGTCGTCAGGCTGAGAGATAATTAGAGGGAGCCTGTTTTGCTACAAAGCCGGATCGGGAATCCGTATTGCCATGAGCAAACCTGGGTTATTTGTTGGGGAATGCAAAGCGGTGGAGTGGGCGTCTGGGGAGCATTGCTGCACCACGAGGAAGAAGATGCCCTGCTGCTTCTTCCCTGGATCTGCAGAATATATCTCCTTTTGACAACAACTTTAAATAAATAAATCGATTGTCCCATAGAGTTGTTAGGCATTGGAACAGGCTCTCCAGGGAGGTGGTGGAGTCATCGTCCCTGGAGGTGTTCAAAAAACGTTTAGATGTGGTACTTCAAGACATGGTTTAGTGGACATGGTGGCATCAGGTATACGGTTGGACTTGATGATCTTTGAGGTCTCTTCCAACCATAATGATTCGATGATTCTATGATTTATCAAATGCAAATGGAAAAGCTGTCATTGCAATACTTGGAGTTGGAGCGGGGATGTTGGTTCTTTCAGCGGTGCTCTGCACCCTGGCAGTCTCCGTCAGCTACACGGAGATGCTCAGGAGCAAACCTGGGAGCTGCTGTTGGAGCTCTCAACCATCGGTTCTGCGGCCGGCTTTGCTGCCTGGGTGCTGGTGGGTGGTTTGGGTGCTGTGCACAGCAGCTTACTCTACATGAGAGGGCTTTAATGCTCTAATAAAGCGTTATAACAAAGAGCATCAGCTTTTCGCTTGCTACAGTTGAGGAGGATGTTGAATTTTGCCAAGATGTTCTAACAGCATAGGTGGTTTTAGCTCACTGAGGCTTGCCTTACCTTATACAAATGCATCTTGTCTGTTTATGCATTGTGCGGCGTGTAGAAAGAGCGACGAGCTTTGGTTGAAAATGAAATCTAAAACTGGAAGGAATCCTACAGAAAGTAACTGAGAAACTGAATAGTTATAACTGAATAATTGAGAAAATAACCAGGTCCCATTAAGCTGGTTGCCAAGGGAATAATTCACTCATCTCTCCCCCAACTTGATGAAATAGTTATTGTTTTCCTCTCCTCCTTACTAACTTACCCACAACTCCTGAAGAGCCACCTTCCCGCTCCTGTAGATAGTCTAACTGATAGATGCCTAATTCCACCTCGGAGCCCTTTTCATGAGCGGAGCGTACCTTTGAAGGTGCCTTCCCCTGTGTCAGCTGAGAGGTTGGTCCCCGTTTTCCACTGATGCTGCGTGGCCTAACAAAAGTCCTGCTCCTGCCCACAAACCTTGCCTTCCCTAGAAAAGAGAAAATAAAGTTGTTTTTAAGGCAGTGGTCTAGATTTGGATGTAAAGTCTGGCACAAAGGGAGATCTTTCCAGCTTCAGGCTAAGTGATGTATCTTCCTCGTCCTCTCTACAAAACAACAGTTTTGTTGTTGTTCATTAGGCTCCTGGTGTCTTAGCAGACTGCGTAGCCTTGGGTTACTCCCTAAATGGCCTGAGCTATGGTTGTCTTCTCGACCGTCTCCATGCCTTCTGCAGGCTGGTGTACCTCTAGCTGTGCTTGTGATACTTTGATAAACTTATTTTATACGAAGGCTACGTTAGTGACTAGGATAAACTCCGTTCTATGGGACAGTCCCAGTCATTCACAACAAAATTCAAGCAGTTGGGGCAGTAAAAAAGCTGTTTGCTTAATATGGCTCATCCAAGTGAAATGACTCGCTCGTCTTGGCACATGCCATTAACTGGGTGTTTCTCTCTTACAGGGCGCATTGAGAATAATCATCAGCCTTAATAAGGATCGATTGTGTACTACCCATCATTGTCCCGGTTTGATATTAATCGGAAAAAGCTTTGACCGTCGCGTCAGGGAGGTGAAAATTTGAATGAGCATCCCTTTTAAGGTACAGTAGAAACATTAATGAGATATTTGGGGTATGAAGCTAGTACTGCTGTAGCCTGTGCAGGAGAACAGCAACCTCGGGAGGTGCTGAGCGTACAGCTTGCTCATGGAGTTACATCTCAGTCTGAACAACATCTACCTGATGAAACCTGCGCTCCATCGTTCCCCTGTTTGATCTTAATGAGCCTGGTCTTCTTAGACTGGGGGGTTGCCTTAGTTTTGATGCAAACTTTCATGAATCTGGTATTTTCTCTTTATTTACTTGAAAGAATCTTTCTTTTTTGAAACTTTTCATTTGTGTTGCGAGGCATGCAGAGTTTGGGTATCAATATTTGCACTATTTTGAAGAGGGCTTTTCTTAAGGCTTTTTTTTTCTTGGTTATACAAACCAGTATTAGACTGAAATATACTGACCTCTGCTATTGCCTTGCCACAGATGGGCACATAATTCTGGCATGAGTGATTTATTAAGGAGGGGCAAAGAAAAAACCCAGAGTCCTTTTGAGGAAAGGAAGGTCAGGGAGTAAGAAGGAAGGTTATGGAGTAAGAACGAACATTACTCAGGATGTTAGTGAATTAAAAACCAACATCCAGCAGGGAGTTTGTGAGCGCTTGTTCTGGTCAAAGTTCTTCCTATGGTCTGACTTGAGGAAAAGATTGAGGAATGCTTTTAAAAAAAAATAAATCTTACTGTAAGATTTCTTGTTCGGTATTTCAAAGGACTCATTCCAACCAAAATGGATTTGATGCTAGGATGGTGTTGCTAGAGTAGAAAATTGAGATGGAAACCTGGTGATACTTACAAGCAAGGCCTTTTCTTAAAGCATTTCTTGTTGCTATGGCTTTCGCAGATTCACCCTGCCTGAAGTTTGTGTATGTGGTTTGATATTTCCTTAAAGCTTGCACATAGGGTCTTGCTGACACTGCGGGCTTCACAAACCTGACCAATTTATGGTTTCATATAAAAATTCTTTGAACTCTTAGCAAACCTGGTGTGATACCTCTGTGCCAAACTGAAGTCAATCGTAACTTTTACGGATGACTAAATGCTTCCCTTTGAATTAGTGTGATACTTAGCAATGAGTTTCAGATCTGTTTATGTGTGCGTGTGTACGTAGCTAACTGAATTTCATGTTGTGGTTTGCTACGTGTATTTTTTTAGTCTGCTTGGCTCATTTTTTGATTTGGGGAAAACTCCTGTTGAGGTTAACAGCTGAATTCATCCCACTAATTTACTGAGGAGTGGCCAGCTGTCCTGAAAGAAGGGCTTTGTCCTTGGTGCTTGATTTCTCCATAGCTGATCCCAGAAAAGGATTAAGTTCAATGAGACTAAAGTCAGAGATACAGAATAAATTCACCTGTGATGCATACCGTAAACGTTAATAGCCTAAACTCCATTTATTATTCAGTTTTTGCTTTTATAAGAAGAGCCTTTTTAGAGAAGCAAGAGACTGATGAATATCAGAATCACAGAATCGATTTGGTTGGAAGAGAGCTCTGGGATCATCGAGTCCAACCTTTGCCCTAACACCCCCATGTCAACTAGACCATGGCACTAAGTGCCACCTCCAGTCTTTTCTTAAACCCCTCCAGGGCTGGTGACTCCACCACCTCCCTGGGCAGCCTATTCCAATGCCTAATGACCCTTTCTGTGAAGAAATGCCTCCTAATATGTTCAAATATCTGCCAAAATAGCACAGGTCCTATTGTAATCCAGTGAATATGTAGGATAAGGATGCTACCTGCACTCAGGCAGTAGCTTTCTTCAAAAAGCCTGTGCTCTGGATGTGCCTATCAAGGCTTCCCAGCTATTTGGGGTTGGAAGCCAGCGATTCAGCGGCCAGCTGGAATCTTAAAGCCGCTCTAATCAGCAGGATGCACCTGAACTCATGTGAAGAGAGGCAGCTGTGGGCTAATGGTTGGCTGTGGCCAGTGCTGTCTGATTTGACTGGCCAGCATAAATGGTCTCAACAAGATTGCTTGCGTGTGGGTGGTTTGTCTGGCATGATAAAGCCAGATGTGAATGTGCCTCTGTCGGCTGGAGCGAAATAGTCCAACAGCACTTTCCTTCTGCAACAAAATCCTTTCGGAATAAGACAGCAAGCTCCACAGCTAAGATCATGGGACTTGTTCTGCTGTTTGGGGTAGCGTGGGCTGCTAGGCAAGATGCAGAGCTGGACGCTGGAGTGCTGGAGGTGTCCGTCATACTGTGAGCATCTGGACTCTTGTGGGCTGCTGGAAAGGTGTTTTGGGCTGAGTGGTTTTTCTCTCTAAAACTGGGGTTATGAAATAGCTGATGTTAGCTGGAAGGGCTTGAGCCCCCTTTTATGCTTTTATGGGTCGCTTTTTAAAGTGTTTCATTATACATCACTTATTGATTCATGTCACGGATCCAGAGCGTTCAGATTTGGATTATGTGGGAGAAAACTGATGCATGAAGTCTTTACAAAGGTGTCCGCTCAGATGTATTGCTAGATTGCTGGGTTTTGTCTTCACTGATCACATTCACTTGTCACAAGTTACCATCCTCTTTTTGTCAGCCATTTCAGCAATATCTCACCGTTTATTCTAGCTCAGACTTAGCACAGGGTATAATCCTGGCAGACCAGGGAGCTTGCGTTTGCAGAACGCAGGTAAGAAGACTTCAAAGTTTAGATCTGAAACTTTGATTACATCCTAAAAGGTTCTGCATGTATAATTGGAAACCTTGGGATCCCAGACATCGTAGTCCTCCCAGGTCTGGTGGCATCTCTAAGTAGAGGTCACGGTGCTCTCAAATCAAAACTGGCTGAACTGAAAACACTGTGTTACTGGAGGAGGGGAAGGAGGGTGGGAGGTAGAAAAAGACCCACTGGCAAACACTTGGCACCTCTCCCAAAGAGCACGAGTGGGAATCATAGAACCATAGAATATTTGGGTTAGAAGGGACCTTTAAAGGTCATCTAGTCCAACCCCCGTGCAATGAGCAGGGACATCTTCAACTCGATTGCGTTACTCAGAGCCCTGTCCAACCTGGCCTAGAATCCTGCCACTCCTAGCCGGGGACGATTGCACTGGCTCATTAGTACCTCATCTTCCAGGGTTTTGGGGACTGTCCCAGCTTACCCTACTGGCTAGGACAGTTTCACTGTGCCACGGTTGGGTTAGCCCAGGTTTTTCCACCCTAATTATTTTCATGATCCCAGCAGGTTTACAGGAAGGGTAGGGGGAAAGTGTCCCAGATGACGTGCAAAACTTGCAGTGAGAACAAGGACAGGCTCATCTTCTCCTCAAGCTTTAGGCCACCAGGCTCGCCTTAGGCATGCTTTAAGCTTGTGTAAACAATTGCGTTTAGAGAAATCAAGGGCATTGTTTGAAAACGCTGTGCTGCTTCAGTGCTATGCAGTAAAGGATGTGGCACGGAGGCAGCTTCATAGGAAATTCAGCTTTCAAAATCTGCAGAGAAGCCGCCTCTGCCCTCCCAGCAGCGGGTCGGAAGCTGCGTTTTTGGGATTATTGCCAAGAGACGTTTCTTGGAAACTCTTCCGTGTGCAGTGCGAACAGCAGGACGGGAGGTCTTGATTTGAACTCTAGATGATAAAACCACTGAGGTTTTGGCAGGACCGTGTGTTTGGATGCCTCGTTCTTGGCCTTTCTTGCTTGGGTGTATAGGTGAACCCCTGCTTGGCTCAGAAACTTCCATCTGACTTTGTAACAAGCTGAATTTTCCACTGAATAGGAAAGTTTTTTGGGAGTGACACAACTCTCTGGTTTTTTGGATGGAATTCTGCAACTTGTTGGCTACACCCAGTCTATTTTTCTGAATCAAACTAGTGCTGAACCCTGCAGGGTCATTAATTTTTCTTAAAGCTGACGTTCTTCTTCCATGTTTGCTCTCCCTGACGTGTAATCTTGCTGTTCGCGTTGCCTCTTGGCCCATAACAGAGAATGGTAGTGTAGGTCACCTGCCTGCCTGGGATTCACGAGACCCTCGATTCACTAAAAACTATTTTTTCCTGGTAAATCACATTTTGGGCAGAAGGGGAGAGCAGGGAATAGCTGTGTAATCTCTTACTAGATTCAGCACCGATTTCTTCAGTAGGAATCCCTAAGCGCTACTGCAGTGGAATTAACACTGATCATTAAATTCCCCCCAAATAATCTCAGTTCCCCATCACGTAGAGGTTTAGAGGCTCACATCGTACAGCAAGACATGGAGCGAGGAGGGGGAACTCACTTGCTGCGGTTCCTGGAAGGCAGGTTATGTGCTCACATCTTAGGGTGTATGGTCGCGCAGACAGCAGCAATGTTTGGAGTTTTGGCTTCTGCTGCCCCAACTGCTATGGGGAAACTTCAGAAAATTAAATGGAAGAGGGACGGAGCTGTAGGTTTAGCCTGGAGTGTCAATTAGTCTTTAGCCCAGGTCAGACTTATCTCAGTCTTTTTTCTGTATAGATTCCCCCATCACTTTCTCTGAATCCTGTCCTTCTGTTTTTCAGGAAACTTTAAAATTTATGTGGAGAAGGAAGGAAAATCTTCCTTGCTGCAAGGTCTAGGTCAGCGTCTTTTTTTGAAATCCCTGTGAGAACAATTTGTCAGAAAACATTGGGGGAAACGGAGAGCTGAGCCTAGCAGAGCCAAGCTGAGCTTGAGTGCTCCTTTGGTTTGAGCTCATTTGTCACAGCAAGGTGCAGTGGGAGCAGAAATCTTTTTATTGGTGACTGTACAGGATAAGAAGGAGAATTTCCCAAAGGTTAGGCTTTCTCCCTAAGTTTTGTTCTCCGAGAGGGCCCTGAGAAAAGCAGAAAGACTGGGAAGTTGGTAACTTCTGACAAGTACCTGCATGTACCCGGTGTGCGTACCCACATGTACGTACATGGAGTGTTTTCCCAAATAGCCTAGAACCTGAGAAAATGGAGATAAAATCAAAAGGCAATTGAAGTTAATTATGCTTTCAAGGCAACTGGAGATTGGTTGAAATCTTGTGGGATATTTGAGGCCTCTCAGTGCAATTTCAGGCTGAGTGTGGGGAGGAAGGGTTGGTTGCTGTGATCATTAGCCTCTCGGTTGTGACTGTCACCTATTACTGGTGTCGGACAATTATGGCTTTTGCGTTATGCAGGACACATGTCACCACCAAAACAGAGTTATCTTCTCATTGCAAATTCTTCTTTATGTCGCTGGGCTGTGTGCTATATGTATCCTTTCACGGTGAAGGAAGCCTACCCTTGCTCTTTAAAGTGCACAGCACAAATTTGGATTCAATATAAGTTTTGGTTTTAGATTAAAAAGACAACGAAAAAAACATTTTGACATGTGACTGAACTTTGTTGTTCTTCTTCCACCCACGTACTTTCCCCTTTCTTTTCATCCTCACCAAAATCTGGCCTGCATTTGGTGTTTTGGGCAATGGTGAGGTTGCTAGCCTGACTTTGAACTTAATGAACTTTTCCAAAGAACCTTCAGAAAAAAGCCACGTTCCAAGAAGTCTTGGATATCTCTTTGGTCTACAGAGGAACTGGGATATGACCAAACTCTTACAAATGCCAGATGTTGGACACTCAGGGGTTTATAGATGAGCTGGTGTGGAGTAACAGAATTAGAAATCTGTCGTGGTGGTTAAATATCTCGCTTCCTATGGTGTGAGCTTGAGAAACAAAAGGAAGGGCCTTGCTTTAACTCTAGAAGAACCAAAGCCTTTAGGGATGTAGGGGGGGAGATCACAAAATACGCAAAACTGTATGGGACAGCATTTCTTGCTGTGCCCTTCTGCGCCTGTGTGAATTTGGTCCAAGAAGTGCTCCGCTAACTTCACAATTTTGCCTGACCTAACCTTTGGGTCTACAAATGAAGTACCATCAAATTCATTATTACGTGAAATTGCACTGCGCATTTTTTGGTATGTTTATGTGAGTATTTGCTCGGAATTGTACTTCACCAGTAGAAGCACGTGATATTATTATAAAGATAACACATACTTGTTTTTATTCCCTTAAGATGGAATATCTTTCTTCAAAGAATTGTGAATAAAACAAGACGGTGCCTCGTAGCCGGTATTAAGGAAAAAGCAGTAGTTAAAAAAAGTCTTTGGAATGGTCTTTCCCTCTGGCATCTTCACTCAGGTTCTGCAATCAGTAATTCCAAGGAGGTTTTGTGGTAAGGAGGGGCGAGATACAGGAGTTGATATGACTTCCCCAAGGGTGAGAACTTCTAGAGCTGGGACCTGAACATTAATCTCTTTAATTCCAGCTCAACACTTCACTATGAGATCATTATTCTGTTTGATTAATCTGCGCAATGCCTCTAAAGCCTCTAATGCCAGAATGCTACATATGCATTGAAAAATCCTACTGCAAGTCCTCGTTTGAGTATCTAGGAGCCTTTTGCTATCCCCAGCAGGTTTTTGCTTGAATTTTGAATGCAAGGAAGTATTCGCTAGCCTTGGTTGGTCTTACTCTGATCTGATCATCAGGGCTGATGTATTGCTAGTGTTCCTTGGGGAACATTGTTTTCAATAGGGACAAAGAGTTCTTAGTGCAAAAATTGGCTAAAATGCTAATATTAGACAGGTACAGGTACAACTGTAGCGATGACAATGTCATTTGTAGGTTTCATACGACAAGTGAAGTGTTGTGTTCTTAAGCTTAATTTCCTAAAGATAGGAGAGCAGTAAGAGGACACAGTTTGCGTTTATCGGCCCCTCCATCCCAAGCAACCTTTTCAACCACTGAGCAATTTCTGCCACCTTTGCGAAACTTCAAAGTCTTCAAGTCTTGCAAGTTCTGTGAAAATTGAGTAGCAGGGAGACTGAGTGGAGAGATCCTAAGACTTCCTAGACTTGATGGAAAGCCTGCAGCCTAAATTTGCTTCTTAGGTAATCCATATTTGATTTGTAGGGTGATGCCAACTCCTCTGCCGAGGTCATGGTATTACCAAAGCCTCACGTGTGATATCGGGCGGTCGTTTCGCCCCTCTGCCGCATTAACCCCAATGTACGTACGGATGACTTCATCTTTGTTCACTCGGAGGCACGCGCTGCCTCTTTACAGGCATTAGCAGATTTACCGGCAACACCTCGCACGTCTAAAATGCTGTGTAAATGCCATCAACACCCCATGCCTGGAGACCCGCAAGTAATGCATCACGTTGCAAACTGTGAAATTAGAAAGTTCAACCCCACTTTAATGCTTTTGCACTGTACGCAGCAGAAGGAATGCAGCTCAGCATACTAACGAGGGAGGTATTTATCGTTAAGTGCCGAGCCATTAGAGAATGGCCGGCGTTCAGCTTCACCCTTGGAACCTTTCTGGGGAGGGTGGTCTTCTTCTCGGGCTGAGCCTTGCGGGGTCCTTGACAAACAACTGGCGTCACGGCTAGAGCACAACTGCCAGCAGCAGAAGAAAAAGCTCAACTTGATGACTTTCAGGGAAGTAGCCCAGAAAATGAAATCCTCTATGTAATTTATAAAAGACCTTCAGTAAGGAAGGAGGAGGGATTGATGTGGAAATGATTGTTCTTCCTGGGGAGAAAGTGAAGATGAAACCGAGAAGAGACTTAAGCTGGCAGGTTACCATGGGGATAAAAGTGAGATGCTCACAGCTTACAGTATTGCTTGAGGGGCATCAAAAAAAGTTGATATTTTCATTTTGGAGATCCGCTTCTCGGGCACTGTTTATTTGGGTCACTGTCATCTGTTAATTTTAATTGGAAAATACCAATATGAGTGAAAGTGTCGCTTTTAACCTTCTCTGTGCTTGGTAGAAAAGCATTTAGAGCTAAAAGCTCGTATTGGTGTTACCTGGAAATACTGAATGGAGAGGGCTTCATGGAGGTGAAAGACTACTTTATAAAGGCAGGACTTCAAAAAACAGCGGGTTTGTCAGGTACTACATCATTAGGGGCTCACTGGAAGGGAGGTGTGATTTACACTCCTCAAATTTGTAATCTGGGCAGTTTAAGTTGTCTGTATAGAAGGAGGTGGGGGAATACTTGGGAGAATTTTGGTTGCAAGGATGGCTTCCACCAGGAGGGGAAAATGCCATGGACAGAGCGCCTGTCCAGGAGGGTGTGGTGGCTTCTCTGAATTTGAGTAATTTCACACCAGCCGCTGGAGGCTGTCCGGGTTTGAAATGGCAAACCTCTGACCTATGTGTGATGTAATAGCCGAATTACTTAAAACCGAAATGGTGTCCTGAATATCTATCCTCTTGGCTTGGATGGAGGGCCTCCAAGAGCAAAGATGGTTTCAGTTTAGATGCCCTTAGCTGTGAAACATGCATCAAAAATCCCAAACATGCAGATTCTGCTCCAATTGTTTAACACCTCCACATCTAGCTTTTATGTCCCTGGGATGATCTTGATTTGTTTCCACCAAGAACGTGAAATTCCTGATGAGCCGCACAGTGCAGAACTCGGAGGAGCGTGTTGACATGGTGTTGATTGGGAACCCAAAAAGTTTTAAGAGCCTGATGGGAAATTACAGCAAACAAGGGCTGTTGGCAACCAACTTCCAAATCCAAATCCTCCATGAGCACAATACACTACAATTACAGCAGCTTTCCCAGGTCAGGAAACAAATGCTGTGACTGCTGTATTCCTGTGCGTGATATTTATGACACACAATGTTATCTTTGTAATTGTTACGTATGCTTTTATGTAGTGCAATTAGGGTGGGGCTGAGGTTAATGGTAATGTTAATCGTTTTCGTGTTCTTAATTTAGACTCCAAATGCTGTCGTTCAGTAGGGAGTGAGTAACAAAAATTATTCATGCTATTGTACTTCTGTCACATCTGTGATGTAGGGAGATGGCTACAGCACAGCCTAAATCAGCCGAGCTTACCCAAGGCTGGGATTTACCCGCTGAAAAGCTCATTCACTTAAGCTTTGGTGTTTTCTCCTGCTTATACCACGTTGGAAAGTCCTGAAGGTCTTAATGGATGGACTTCTCTGAAACCAAACGCTGCGCTTGGAGGGGTGTCTGTCTGTATAGACTTCCACCCAGCTGAACTTCAGCTGAGGGAGAGAAACTGTTTACTATATATTTGTTCAGACAACCTCACCTCTGACATAATGACTTTAATTCACCCTAAATTTCTCTCTTTGGAAATGTATTCTGGAAATGCAGTGAAAACTAGTTCAAAGTCCATGGGTATGTGGTTATAGCGCTTTTTTCTTCCCCACTAACTTCCGTGAGTGGAGAAGTGTCTGGCTACAGGTTTTATAGAAAATACTGAACTCAAGATATCAAAAAATAACAAAAATTTAAATAAAATCACAACACCCAAACCCCCTCAACTTATTTTGTTTGGGGACCACTCCTAAAATATTTTCGCTCACCAAAGTTACGGAAATAAGCAGCCCATGCATTCTGAGTATTGGTTGAGGGGTACAGCTCAATGAAAAATGAAGAAAATACAGGAGATTGGCTTTTTTCTATTTTAAATTCTGCAGTGTCTAATGAGAGTAGCCGAAGGTGGGGAGAGTTACTGCTATCTCCAGAATCAGGTCGTGCTGCGGGTGGTGGATCTCGCAGGACCCTTCTGCTGAAGCCTTTAGTGGAGGGGAAGTTAAAACGCTGCGGTCCTCAGCCTCCTAACAGGTTGAAATGCATCTTTCTGCACCAATTTAAAGTTAAAAAGGTATTGAGTGCCACTTTCTTTTTCTGGAAACTGAAATGTCGCAGCCATCTTTAGGTAGTTACAGAAGAAACACACGCAACCATTTTGCCGAGGATCAAACTTCTTTTTTTTTTTTTTTATGATGTGCTCAGTTCGCAAATAAAAAACTGATTTGCTAAAGACCATTTGTTTTTGCTGCAACCAGACCAAAGAGGCTGTGTTCAGGAAGCACCAGAGGGCTGGCTTAATTTTATAAGGGAAAAAAAACCTTCTGAGAGCACTCTTCGTGTTGTACTTCCTTAGTTCAGGACTCCAAGTCTTTCACAAAACTGAGAAGCATCCCATGGGGCCGCAGCCATCCTGGGATGCTGGATTGAATGACTTAAGTATCTTTTTTTGGTCTGATTTGTGACTGTAGCTTTAATTTATTGCCTCCTCTGTAAACCACAGATATGTTTGTTATTTGCAATTACATGGTAAAAAAAAAAAAAAAAAGAGCTTTATTTGGATTTTTAAGTCATTCTTTCTCTTTGCCTTGGCATTTGTTGCAATGAAATCCTTTTACGAGGCTTGTGGAGAGAGCTGGGTTGAAATAGCTTCTCAACAGGACACGTGATGGGCAGCAGTGGTGCAAGCCCAAGGAAGGATAAGAATGAAGGTTTTATGCCTTCATTGGGAGTGGTTAGTGCAACATTCACCCAAGTCAATTTTGTATGTTGTATTTTCACCCTCGAAACCCTCCTATCTTAAATTTAAACTACCTACAGGAGCTGAACTTCAGTTCCTTTTTCAAAAAAATATCTCCATGATGGGCACCTTGTGGTCTGATGTTGATGGCCACCATATGCACATACCTCAATTTGGCAACAAGCCTTCTTGTTTGTCATTTAACACGACTTTAAAATGTTTACACTGAAATTTGCCGGCATGTATAATAATTTCTCTGTTTTATGTAACTGAATCTGATAGACTAGATTTTCATTTTCTGAGTGGAGATAAACTTGTCCAAATCCAGTGACTAGTGATAAAATACTTCCAACAAATTTAGCAAGTGGTCTTTCACACTGATTTCTAATCTGTCAATCTCTTACAAAAGCAGAAAGCTGCCTATTACCTGGGTGGTTTCCGCAAGGGCAGGAGGCGTGTATGAAAGGTTATTCAATGCCCAAAGAAGATGTAATGTTTTGTTTAACCAAAAAGCTTTGTTCTCTTTTGTTCAGAGGAGGCCATGAAAATGATCCGAGGGCTGGAGCACCTCTGCTGTGAGGACAGGCTGAGAGAGTTGGGGTTGTTCAGCCTGGGGAAGAGAAGGCTCCGAGAAGACTTTAGAGCAGCCTACCAGTGCCTAAAGGGGCCGACAAGAAAGCTGGGGAGGGACTTTGTACAAGGGCATGGAGTGACAGGACAAGGGGCAATGGCTTTAAACTGGAAGAGGGCAGATTTAGATGAGATATCAGGAAGAAATTCTTCCCGGTGAGGGTGGTGAGGCAGTGGCAGAGGTTGCCCAGAGAAGCTGTGGCTGCCCCATCCCTGGAAGTGTTCAAGGCCAGGTTGGACGGGGCTTTGAGCAACCTGGTCTGGTGGGAGGTGTCCCTGCCCATGGCAGGGGAGTTGGACTGGATGACCTTTAAAGGTCCCTTCCAACCCAAACCGTGCCATGATTCTATGATTCTCGTAGAGTTCTGTTCTGAAGATTGTAGTTACCAACCGCAGCTTTCAAGCGGTGCTGATTTCAGGAAGGTCTGCTGTCTGGATTTCAGACTGCGGTGGAGGTGTCTCATCCACGGTGTGGTGGAATCATAGGCTCAGTGCGTGTAGCAACTGGACATGAAAAAAAGTGAAAAAATTAGATTGTTCATGAATTTTTTACTAAATTTAAAAAATGTAGCCCAATGATTGCTTTCCTATAATTACTTTCTGCCTGTGTGAAAATAACATATGGCAACATGAACCCCAGTGGCAATGGGGAAAGGACTGAGTGGGAGAAAATGAAGTTATCTCTTCATCAGTATTACATCAACTCAATAATAATATTTTGATTAGGAAAAGTATTGCACTGTGCCGCCAAAGAGGCACGGGCTTCCTTGTGTTTTCTGTGTCATCTAGATTTGTTTGAGGAAGGCTGAATACTGCATGGCTTAAAAATACCAAACCATTAAGACCTCATGAGGAATCGATCATCTTTTAAAAACTCTGTCATCTGCCCGAAATCCTTTTTATTCCTCCAGCCTGAGAGCCTGGGAGGAAGCTGGGAACCCTTCACTATTAAGTGCTATTGCTGCCTCTGGCTTGCTCTAGCCGCCTTTCATGTAGGAGAGGACAACTTGTGAGCAGGGTCAAACATATCGAAAGGCCCTTGAGTTAAAGGATTATCAACACTGGAGGTCAGAGTGGTCTCAGGGCTGCAGCTACAGCTCCCACTGCCATTGCCGTTTGTCCTGGACATGGAGATGATGTGGCTCCAGTAACAGAGTCACAGTATGGTTTGATGGGGAATAGACCTTCAAAGATCATCTAGTTCAACCCCCCGGCCATGGGCAGGGACACCTTGCACCAGACCAGGTTGCTCAAAGCCCCATCCAACCTGGCCTTCAACACTTCCAGGGATGGGGCATCCACAGCTTCTCTGGGCAATCTCTGCCACTGCCTCACCACCCTCATTGTAAAACATTTCTTCCTTATATCTTAGTCTGAATCTTCCCTCTTCCACTCTAAGGCCATTGCCCCTTGTCCCATCACTCCAGACCCTTGTCAAAAGTCCCTCCCCACCTTTCCTGTAGGCCCCTTTAGGTACGCGAAGGCTGCTCTAAGGTCTGCCCGGAGCCTTCTCTTCCCCAGTCTGAACAACCCCAACTCTCTCAGCCTGTCCTCATAGGAGAGGTGCTCCAGCCCTCGGATCATCTCCGTGGCCTCCTCTGGACTCTCTCCAACAGGTCCATGTCCTTCTGGTGCTGAGGACCCCAGAGCTGAAGGCAGTACTGCAGGGGGGTCTCACCAGAGCAGAGCAGAGGGACAGAATTCCCTCCTTCGACCTGCTGGCCAGGCTTCTTGTTAGGCATCCCCACCATCACTGTGTGCCCTCAGTCCTGTCTTCACCCCAGTTGGGAGCTCTACTCCGAGCTACACATGGTGGAAAGTAGAGGAAAGCCATTTTTCCCTGGTTTTCACCCCTGGGATGTGGGTTGGCTGGAAGCAGTCGGGGGCAGGCTGTTCAGGGCTCTGCAGACCATCTCAGTGAGGATGAGGACAGACCCTCTGCCCTGCTGCAACGACACGTGCCTTCAGGGTTGCCTCTCACCCGTGCTCTCGCATCAGTTTGAGTGCAGCAGCACCAGACCTTCAGGCAGCATGCAGCCCCGTGGAAATAATTTGATTATTTTAGGGAAGAGACTAGTCACTTCTCCAAAAATGCCATTGTTTCAACATCTAGGAACAACCCTGCAATTCTTGGCTTTGGGGTCTGACCTGAATTAATGAACTCGGCCCAGGCTGCCTTCCACCATACCGCTGTTAAATGAGGAATAAACCAGCTACGTCAAAGGAGATGCGCAATGTGCAATAGGTAGTAGGTGAGAGCTGTGGAGTGTAGGTCCTTGGTACCTCTCAGCCCTTCCCTGACCACACTCCACACGCTCCCTGCCCTCCGCAGAGGGCTGCCTTCTGATGCTGAAAGCTCTTTTTCTTCATCTCTCCATCCCATGGCTCAGGAGGCAGTGGAACCTAATGGGTACGGCATAGCGGATTGTGGCACCTTGCCACCAGCCTCGCTGGTGACCTCAGGAAAGTCCCTCTCCCTGCTGCTGCGGTTGAAAATTGAGAATAAAAGGCAGTATCTTAAAAAAAGAAAGTTCTGAAGGTGATGCTTGCGTGTAGCTGTCTTTGTTCTAGGTGGTGATATTGTATCTCTCTAAACGGTCTGTACTCCGGATGCCCTTCTCATCCTCTGAAGTCTAAAAGCTTTTGTGCAGCGTTTAGCAAAGGACTGCAACACACAGGTCGTTTGGCAGCGTGGGTTTCCAGTCATTAGGCAGTTAATCATCAGGCTACAGCTAAAGGAAAAGAGAAACCCTTTGCTCATAAAATGGGTGGAAAAAGGATCAAGTTTTGCATAAATCAAGAGATTTATGCAGCGGCATGGTGTCGTCACTGGAAAAATTCACGGGGATCTCAAAGATAACGGAAACAGGAGAACTGAGCAGCATAGGATTGTATTTTTTTTTAAATACAAAGTTTGTCTTGTTTTTGGATGTTAGAGAAAATTATGTGGGCAGAAGTAGTGGTATAGAGTCTATGCACCTATATCCGGAAAGCTTCTTACAGGTTTTACCAAATGTTTTCATGGTGAATTGAGATCGTGGAGGAGATGAAATCCTACAGCTCTCAAAATGCCCAGAGGTTCCCATGCAAAGGGTGGTAAACTGGATTTCTGGGCTTTGAGGGAACAGCCGTGGAGGAGTTATCAGGAAGCTGAAGCGATAAATCCAGGATTACTGCCGAGATGTTTGCTGGTGGTAAACAGACCCATGAGATACGCAATGGTGGCTGGAAAAGCTGTGAGTGCCGATGTTGGATACAGTGCAAGTATCCAGGAATTGGTTAAAAAAAGCTCAAACCCTCAGCGCTTAAACTAGTTCTGCAGGCAGAAGAGGTGGAGATGCCAAAACTGGGAGGAGCTTTGATACCCAGCGATGAAAAGCTGTTTCCTGAGTCGGAGGCTGGAAGGATGGATCCTGTAGGTTAGAGTAACACGGGGACGTTCGCTTTCCTATTGCCAGCTGCGTTCCCTTTTCGTTGGGCGATATTTATTATTTCGCTTGGGTTATAACTTCCTCGTCGGCACATGGGGGTGTGGGAGGGGGAAGGAAACGACACTTGCTTTCTTTACAGGACGTTTCGAAGACCTACAGATTAAAGGCTGGCTCTAAGAGCTAGGTGTTACCGGAGACGGTAGAAATAACACGCTTCAGAGAAAATTCTTGCAGGTACGTCGGGTGAAGTAACCTGAACCCTGGCATTTGGGGTGCGGCAGAGGAAGATTGCAACCCGTCCAGTTTTGCTTTGTAACGTTAACACACCGTGGAAAAGAGCCTGTTGCTTTTTTTAACTTTTTTTTTTCAAAAAAAAAACCTTGTAGTGGCTCGGTGGTTTTCGAGCACTCCCAGGCTCTTGCTCCTGCCTGATGGGAGTTGAAGGGAGCTGTGCTTTGTTTGCATGGTTGCCTCCAGAGCCCTGTTTCCCTTCGCACAGTCACAATCGGGCAGGAAACGGGTTTCTTGTCCGCTGAGCCAGCCTGGTTTTCTCGACAGCGAAAGCTCCCTCCTTGCTTTCTTCTCTGAGTCCTGCTGGGGAGGTCTCCAGCTCTGCTCACCCCCACGCTTCTCCGTGCAATTCCTCTGCAGCAATATCGAGCCAAAGCTTTCGGTCACTTAGCCTCACCTGGCTCTGCACAATGGTCATTGTAGTTTTTCTACCTTAGACCACAAAAAAAACCTCAAGCACCCTTGCCTGCTTCTTTTCATATCATTGTACAAAGTGTGGCCGTCACACCCACCGGTTTCCTTTTAGGTTTTACCCAGCGCTGGACTCAGGACGCCCTGAATAAAGCGTTTTATACTGGGACGTGGCAGTGGCAGGCTTTCCTACTGGCATGACCAGACTCTCAATGTGACATTCAGAGCTGTAAAACACTCCCTGACAATAGCTGGTGTTGTTCAAAGAGCAGCATAAATAATCGAGGGGATTTTTTTTTTAATTTTACTTTTCTTTTTTTTTTTTTTGGCAAGAAGAATAACATCTCCCCGGGCTGGCCAGGGAGGCAGCAGGCTATTCGCATACACAGAGCTGGAGGGAAAAGTGTTGTAATGTGAAGGGGAATCTCAGGAAAGGGGGGACTTCAGGTTGTTATCTAGGAGGTTTTGAACATCGTGGTGCTGGGATGTCTCTTAAATGAGGTGTTGGGACCTCTGTTCTCTTGTATACCCATTTTTATACACAATAAAAGTATTCCGTCATCCAGCTTTTTGTGTGTTTGGGGCATGACAGGCTGACTTTGTGGCACAAGCTTTCAGTGCTGATGGGATAGCTGGGAAGACAGGCTCCTAGGGTGGTTCAGGTGGTTAGGTGAGGCTTCAGGAGGTCTCCAGTCCAACCTCCTGCTCCAAGCAGGGTCAGCTGTGAGGCTGGATGAGGCTGCTCAGGGCTTTATCCAGTTGGGTCTTGAAAATCTCCAGGGATGAAGATTGCACAACCTCCCTGGGCAACCTGCTCGACTGACCTCACCGTGGAAGAGCTTCTCCCTACGATTTGAACATCTCTTGTTTCATCTTCTGCCTGTTGTCTCATGTCCTCCTGCCTTCTGGTCCTGTGAAGAGCCTGGCTCTCTTCTACCTGAACTCCTTGGAGATGCTGGGAAGCTGCTAAGCTCCCTTTGCCGCCTGCTGCTAGTAGCTGAGTGTGCCCAGAGAGAAAAAGGGACAAAAATATGTGTATTTGTGTAGCTACCACATACCTCAAGTTTATCCGTGTCTTTCCACGTGCACCTCGGTCCATCCCACCTCCATTGTATTCATAGATCAAAAACAGGGCACAAAAGCTTTTCTATCTTCATTCAATCTTTGACTTTTTCAACTTAGAATCGGCTAAATTAGAATTAAAATTAAAAATTTGTTGAAGAAGCTACCAAAAATCTGGATTAGTAATTCAGTGAAATTTTGTTCCAGGTCATTAGCCCACATGTCTGGTGACTCGCCTCTTCTGAAATTTCAGTAGAAAATACGTTTGGGGTTTTTTTTGCTTCCAATCTTTACATTAATTCCTGTCAATACACCTAATCGGTGATGTGATACCGGCATCATTTTGTCAGTTAGGTGACTTTTCAGTGCTGTGACCTGAATATGGGCCAGAACAACTGCTGATTTCATCCTTTTCTCTTCAACGTGATTGTTCTGTTCTTTCTTGTAATTTTTTCAAAAAATCAAGAATGTCAGCGCTAAAGCGGCTTCTTTCTTGGTAATTTCTCCAATACTCTGGAAATAAAGCACTGAAATAAATGTGTTTTGTACAGTGACTATACGGAGGAAAAAGCTTTTGTGTATCCTTTAGACTGAGGCTGACCTCAACCTCCTCTATTAAAACTGCATCTTTGTAAAAACTGATTTAAATATGCTTATTTTCAAAAAACCCTTTAAACAGAAAAAAAAAATGCAGTGGTTGTGGCCACGGACAGACTCTGCTCAGCGCGTGACGTGGGTATGAATGAGCCCCGACAGTTTTGTCTCTGGGCTGGATTAGGCACAGTTGCTACTGGTTACTGCACAGCCCGGCTCGGCAAGGCTCCGCCGTCGGGGCCGCTTGCTTTTCCTCTCCGAAAGCACCGCCGAGGTTTGGGAACCCAATGGGGTGGTGAGGACGTGCCCCGAGCAGGTGGTGTCGGGGTACGGCTGAGATCTTCCCAGCCCGACCGCACCCACACAGCATCTCTTAATGTCCCTTAATGTCCCTTACTGGGATTTTAGATGCTTAATAGTCCTTTGACTTCCAACAGCATCCAGAGGAGGGTTTTGCATCTGGGATTTGCTTTGGGTTGAAGTATTCTTACCTTTGTTTATTTTTTTTTTAAAAGTCTCTTTACAGGATTAAAACTCCATGAAGTCTGTTTTTTAGCAAAGATGCAGTTTGGTTTTCAGCCCTGCCGCTTGCACAAGCAGTTGACAGTCTCGGAGCAAGCGATGGTGGATTTTTTTTTTGAGATGTAAAACAAAAGCGGCTCATGGTTGGTGTGTGCTGCTTTCTGCTGTTGGGAGGGAAGCAGCAGCCTTGTTCTCAGCCCATTCCCATTCCCTTGCCTTCCTGCGAGTCCATTGAATTGGCTCCTGTCAATCAACGATGCTTTTAAAACGAACGCATGGGATAAAGCTGCAAAATCATTCCTTTGTCAGCTCCGGAATGGTGACTGCACAGCTTGGTTTGTTGATGTACAGACATACCCATGTGCAATCATTTTTGCACAATCATTTTTGCCTGTCTGAGGTATGGCAGTAGACGTAGCAAAATAAAAATACCAGCATCAGAGGGGACAGCTGAGGCAGAGACAGCGAAGGGCAGGGTGGCTTCAAGCACCTCATGTCTCAGTGCTCTGATCTGTGGCAGAGCTCAGGTGATTTTCCTTATGAAAATAATCCAAGTGTGGGACCTCCTGGATTCCATACACGCTTTCTAGACTAAATCTGTTAAAACCAGCTTTAAACTGCAGCCTTGCTTAATGGAGAAGGGACGCGGTGGTAAGTAGTCCCCTCCAGAAGTAGTAGCTGGGAGCTCCCGTGTACGGTGTATTCAGGTGTTCATCTGGTTGCACGGCTAAAGGACGTGGCGATGTCTGCACAGAAGATGCCTTTTGCTCTGGGGAGATCTCCCCTCCCGGTGCTGACCTGCCCGTCACAGGCTAAGCAAAATGCATCCAGGTTTTATTTCACCCTGGCAGCATAGTTTAAAATAAGGCTGGCAAAAGAGGTGGACTTGAGAAAAGAAAAGGTGTCAAAGAGGTGGCGATTATTGGAAGTGCTAGAGCCGCGTGGGAGAGATGCAAGGATATGGAAAGAATAAGAGGTGGCTTTGAGGCAGCAATATATTTCAGAGAAGGCTCAGTGAACTGAGAACACCTGTATAAAAATTAGACATTTGGAGGAAGCCCTCGAAGGCGAGCTGACCTCCTTGTAACGGGCTACGTAAACATAAGACGCGTGGACATCTTCCCGTCTCCGTGCTGACTCCTCAGATAAGGCTGACCTCGCAGCCCGAAAGTACTGCCTGGAAGAGGAGAACAAAGTACCCAGTGAATGAATCCTGGGCTTGATTGTATGGACCACAAAAGCTGCTTGCTTTTAGTGTTTTTCTCAGACATTTACTCATATTTTTTTGTCATCGTGTGCTGTGCTTGAGCAAAACCACCCACGACCTTGCGTCCGTAGGTGCTACTGCTGTGGGTAGCTCTCAAGGCAACGTTGCCACCAGGGACCAGACTTGTCTTCTCTGTTGCTGGTGAAATTCTCAGCTCTTCCAGAGCGATGACCTCTGGTTCATACCTATATACCTGGAATTATTCCTCAAGCTGTGTTGTGCAACAGGGAGCGTGATTCCACATGTGTTTTATAAAAGCAGAAGAGGATTTTGGGTGTTGTGTTAGAAAATCAAAGCCCTATTTGGGGGAACTTGCGGTCTGACTATCCAGTTGGACAGGCTCAGCTTTCCCTGCAATTTAAATATACCCTACCAGAATTTTAATCGTGCCAGTCTCCATAACAGCATTTTAACTCTTTAGGAGCATGCAGGGTTTCCAAGCCACTGTGATTCTCCTGTTTAAATGATACAGCCTTAGAGGAAAAGAACAGCTTTGAATGTGTGTGTGCATCACCTTCTTATTCCTCTAGAAAGCTTTTATGGCTGCAGTGTGTCAGTTGGGATAATCCAGAATATTTCTGCACAGCTCACGAAGGTCCTTCCCTCCCCACTTGCCTTCTTGGAGCTTCCCCATCCTGCGTGGAAGCGGGGATCTCCCTCTGAGCACAGTTTTGACCCTTATTCAGCCCAGAATTTCCTTTGCGTCTACTATATGATATCCGTAATGTCTTGACACTTGAATTCTGTTTTCTTGTTCGCAGTTTTTGCTGGCACTTACATGCTGGAAAGTACGGCAGTTTCTTGACTTAATTCAGCTAGAATAAATGGCATATATAGAGAGAGCTTCCAGTTTATTGTGTGTATCAACAACATTGGAGAAACAGCTGTTCAGATCGGGGAAAAAGTCCCTGAAAACCATTATCTTGTTTATTAGAAGGAAAATAAGAGAAATAATCAGCTAACGCATCAAGTATCAGAGACAGAGAAGGGATTGTCTCGATTTTGTTTTGTTATGGTATTGTGGTAACGTGAGTGGGCTTAAGTCCCAGCTGGAGCTGCTGCACAACCTGTACCGTGGAAATGCTGGAAGCTTTGCTGTTGATTTACGTGTATGCAGAGTCAAACCCCATGTGTACACTTGCTCGTAGATGATTATTCATCACCGGTCAAAGTTTCTGCAGCAAAACCTTCAATTGAATAGACAAGGTTTAGGATGGTAAGGAAAACAAGGATAGATTAGGGTAAAACAATTTGGTTTTGTTAATGCTGCAGGCCAGTAGTCGAAATAGAAAAAGAAAATTAATCTCCTTTTTCCCAGGAGACTGTCTTACCTGGAACACGTACCTTCCCTAAGAGGTCGTAGATGGATTTGTTTGTTTTTCCTTAGGCTTGTGAGAAGTCCAGGATTTTTGGAGAAGCAGCAGGTCAGTGATGCAGTGTGACCTCTTGTATCTCAGGATTTAGGTTTGGATGTCTCATTGTAGCCTGTCTTGTTACTGCCTGTTGCAGCTGATGCATCTGGTAGGCTGGGCCCATCAACACAGAGGCTCTTCTGATGCTGTCGTGGACCCTGCGGCCGCCGGGATGAGTTTCACTGCTCAAGGGTCTCCATCAGACATGGTGGTGAGACTGTGCCTTGCCTACACTTGGGCTTAGAGGCAAAACCAAGCTCCTGGTCTTGCCCTGGTGCTTCCTGCTGCCAAGCCTATAAGATCATCTCAGGCACTGAGTGCCTGACCATCATCTGATCTGCAGAAACAGGTTTCACTTCTTTAGTGCCTAAAGCAGCAAAGGGCATGATCTAGGGGGGAAAAAAAGCGCATTTATCCCTGCCAGAGAAACCTCTTCCATGCAAATCAGCTGTTTAATCTGTCAGCCTCGTGCTTCCCACGTGCCCTCCCTCCACGAGTTTGTCCGGTGGTTGGGGTAGGAGCCTCCGAGTTGGTTTCCCATGGGTAGGAGCTCCTTCTGGTGATGACCACAGGGCATCCCACCCCGGTGGGTGCAATGCTGAGAGCTGCTTTGGCTGCCTAATGCCGTATCTGGTCCAGCACTTGATGTAGCTGCTGCCAATCATCCTACTTATAACTTAGAGACTTTCAAATTTATCTGCTCCAGGGTTTCAGAGGTTGCAATACTCATGCCGAGGATGTTGGTGGGGGTCTGAGTACTTGGCACCTGCACTGCTAATTTATTCATTTAAAGCTTAGGTAATGAATCATATCAAACGGTGGGGGTCTGAGTACTTGGCACCTTCACTGCTAATTTATTCGTTTAAAGCTTAGGTAATGAATCATATCAAACAAATCATGGTAGCTAAGGTAGGAACATGATAGCTGTGTGGGGAGGCAGTCCTGGTTGGAGGCTTGCTTTTGCTTGAGTGAAGGACCTGAGCAAATTTGAACTGAAAATGTGTGGTTTTAAATAAAAACCCAAACCCAACCGTTTAAAGCAGCATTTTGTATTTTTAAACAAAGAGTACGGTGGTATGGAGAGGACTTCCAGAGAACCAAATGACTTACTTTACTGTAGGAGCAGGGCCTCCAGTAATGAAACAAAACAGAAACCCCCCAAAAAAACTGAGCCCTCTTGCATTTGGTCATCTGAAGACTACAGGAGATCACCATGATGGATTAAAGCGAACCCCCACAACTGCACGCAACATCTGGCACCACACCTCTGTCAAAGGTTTTCTATCCATGAGGAGGTCTCATCCATGACTTTTGGCTCCACTTTCCATCTCCAGTATGTCCAAAGGTTACAAAATTCCTGTGGTAGGACTCCTTGTGCAGCATTACAGGGATCCTGCTACTGGCATGATGAGTCCTGAAAGTTTTGTCCTGCCGTCCACTGTATCCCTCCAACAGAAACAACTAAAACTCTTGCAGAAAAAGAAATTGAGTCTCAGGTCTTTGACTGTTTGCGGGAGTTTGAGTGGTAATGTCATAACACCCTTAACAAGAGGCTTAACGCTTTCAAACCTGATGCACTCAGAAAAAGAAATCGAGTCTCAGGTCTTTGACTGTTTGGGGGAGTTTGAGTGGTAATGTCATAACATGCTTAACGAGAGGCTTAACGCTTTCAAACCTGATGCACATAAAGATTTGTGCTGTAATTCTCCTGATCCTTAGGTCCACTGAGTCCCCATGGACATCAGTGGAGTTGGGGGGGGAGTGTGTGTCAAAACTCTGATTTTCATCGGGCCTAAAAGCTACAACAGAGCCAACATTATTCTTTGGTGCAAAGTGCTGAGCAATCTACAAGAAATAAAAGCCTGGTTTTGCAGCGTGCGAAGGGTCAATCCTTGGCCTTTTTGGAGTTACTGCTGGGGCAACCCCTGTCATAGGTGGGTGTGTGTTGTTTCAAGCCATTTATAAATAAATATAAGCAAACAAAAATGTTGATGGTTCCTTGTTCTATATAAAATCGAGTGGATTTATTCGCAGACTTTATTTTGACAATGAATCTAAAATCAGAGCCTGATGGTCAAGCCTGGAGGAGAAGTTCTTCCATGAACACACTGCAGTGGTGCAGAGCCAGTGCCAGAGGTGAAAGCCCATTTTCCTTTGGTCTCTGCTGCTGTGGCTTAATTTTTTTCCCCCACATTAAGCTTTCACTTTTGTTGAAAACCTCATTCTGCACTATCATCATCCGCCGAGGGTTTGTTTGGTGTTCAGCTGGAGCAGGACCAGGTCGAGGTGCCACAAGGGGTATGTAACGAGGTGTCCTGATCAACACTGATGAAAGATCTTGCGATGTGGACGACCGGCCCTCAGAAAGGGGGCAGGGCTCTTGCATTAACCCCGAGCCCAACAAAAAAGGTGCTGGGGAATCCAAGCATTAATGACAGCCATAAAGGAGCCGTTGCTTTTTGAGCAGCATGACTTGCTCTAGCTCTGAACTTGCAACCCAGAGGAGAAAAGCACAGTATCCTGGCTCCAACAATGTTGTATTTATATCCGAAGCTCAGAAGTCTGTCTGCGAGGAGAAATGAAGAACATCCTATCGCTGTCCAATGCTATAACCATTTTTAGAAATCTGGCTGGAGCTTGTTTCTTGGGTTGATTCCTGAGGGGTCGCTGGGTGTCCCTGCCCCGGCTCCACTGCCTGCCTGCACAGAAGTCACAGCTGAAACCACCGCTTGACTCCATCATACCTGCTGCATCACCTGGATCTGCCTTAAAAACAGCTCCTGGTTGCCTTCAAGCAGGTAAAGCTCTGCCTGGTGACTCGGCAGTCTTTGGGCTGGGGTTCGGTGAAATAATGGGCAGGAAAACCCAACGTATGGGTCATGAAACTGAAACCTCTCCTGGCAGGGACAAGGAGGTTTCCATTGTGGTGATTTGCATTGATGAGCGGAGCAGATGGTGACAATTGGGCACGTGGCTGCGTTTGCCGTATTGAGATGGCATGTGAATTAGGGATAGCCCACGTATCCCCTTGGTCAGACATAGAAATTCTTGGATTTGAGATCTGGCAGGCCAACAGCGTGATAGGGATGTGGGGTTCTTTCCCCAAAACCTTTAGGGAAACACAAATGCCAATTTGCTGCATTCATTCACTCCCAAAATGTATAGGGTACGGCCAAGCCTCCTGCAAACAAGTTGTATGTCCCGACAGCCCTGTTCATTGAGTGGGTTGGATTAACAAACCTTCCCAAAAACAGAACCAGCCCTGAGCCACTGGCAGAAGTTGCCCTCGTGGTAGCGTGCGTAGTCCTGCCACACCATTTGCCCCGTGGCAGCACGTGTCCCTGTTGTACTGCTAAAAATCTCATGTCTTGTTCCCCCTTCCAAGCTGCTCCTAGCAAACCTGGGCTGCGCAGAGGACGACTGAGTCATGCAAATGTGGGGTTTTTTCCCCCCCTTCCTAAGTATGTTTATTCATTAAGGAAGCCAAAAGAGGAAGAGAAATAAAAAGGTTGCAAATGTTTTGCTGGGTTAGAAATGAGACCTCAGCGACTGGGCTGCGCGTTGTCCTGTGTACCATGCGTTCAGCAGCTCTAGCATCCGTGGCACGGGGCTCAGGAAGACTAATGTGCCCTCCCGAGATGCATTCAGGTAGGGTCACCTCTTGTTTACATTTCTACTTATATCCGTATCGGCCCATATACCAATATTTGACTGTCGAATCGTCACTGATGAATGCCTTTCGCATACAGTTGTGCATCTGCTGGCTTCCCAGGACGTGGCTTCCCAGGCTCTTGGGGTCGGTGGCCACCTCTGCATGCCTCGGTTTCTGTTTTTTTCCCAACTATATCACTTCAATTCGTAAAGGACGCCTCTTTTCAAACAGCCTTGCCCTGTCTCTTTGCATCTTCCAGTATTCTTAAGAAATAGCAAGATCTAAATTTTACAAGCACCAGGAGAAGATTGCGGGGTGCTCCTGGACGTGCTGCTGCGCCGGGACTTGGGCATCAGCCCTGCAGCCCGTCCACGGGAGCAGAGCCAGAAGGTAGCTCGGAAAATGCAAGGCAACTTTCTACGTGAGCACGCAGATACGGCGAGGAAAGGAAAGCAGAAAGATTTGCCAAGGGAAATGGTCTTGTTACGCACAGCGTGTTTTCTTTATGTATTTGTTCCCCCCCCCTCCTTCAGGATGTGTAATTGGGTTTTGAAGATTTGAACCGGTCTGGTTTATCTCTGGGTGTGTCGCTGCTGCAGGCTCTTATCAGGTGTATCGCGGTGAGCAAAACCATTCAAACAAAACCCTTTCACGTAAGTTTGTGTGCAGTATGCTGGATTCATGTGTTTAGCCAGGGTTTGATGTCTGCACTGGAGTTGAATATGTCCACAATTAATGTGGCTACGGGAAAACTGATTATTTTTTTGGTCTTTCATAAATTATTTGGGGGGATAGAAATCGGAGGGTGTTTTTTTAGTACAGATGGATGGAGGTTAGAAACGTTAGTGAGGATGTATGGAAGCAAGCCAGCACCAAAATTAAGGTGACTGTGTATTAGAATCATAGAATCATTTAAGTTGGAAAAGACCTTTAAGATCATCAAATCCAACCGTAAAATTAGTTGCCTTGGTTAGAAGTGTAGGAAAGCCTTTACCTTCTGAAAACCGCCGGCTTGTTCAGTTGTCAGGGAAGCAGCCAGATGCTTTCTTTGCTCTTGATTGCTCGTTTAGCTTCGACATGCTTTTTGCTGGGATGAAAGGAGAAGCATCAACAGGCAAAACTGCCAAAACCACCGGCATTTGTTGCTGTCATGCCTGCGTGGTGGTACTGCCAGTACAGTAAATAGGCAGGTAAAGAGGCTGGATTCTTTTAATTCTTTATTTCAAGAAAGGAGATAACGATTGGATGCTGTCCCATTTTCAGACTAGGAATTGTTTGCCAGACTTGAATTACAGGAATTGCCGTAGCGAGGCAGATCAGTGCCTTGTGCCAGTAAGTCAGAGCTGGCAGGGGCCGAGGCAGCTTCGCACGCTGGGTCCCGGCGTTGTGCTCGCATCAGAAACAATTAAAGAAACTGTTTGTGGTGGAAACAAAACCAAATTGGTCTTATGCTTTAAGGGGAAATAAAATAGTGAAGAATAACTTTATGGAACTTGTTTTTTTAAATCTTGCTGTATTCCCTTCTTAGCAGCAGAAACTGTTCAAACTGATGGTGCAGCCAGCTCGTATTTTCTATTTTCCGTTTTTGAACGGATTTGGTATGGACGGTCTTTGGACTTTCGTTTAGCTTTGGCTTTGTTGCAACCCAAAACTGATCTGCTGGTGACAGACTTAAACTAGTTATCACCAAAGTGTGGAGAGAAGAGCTTTTAAAGCTGCTGCTCTGACAAGGTATTTGGTGTTTGGAGGGGCTTGGGAATTACTGGGCACTAAGGCACTGATGCTGGCCCGTGCCAGTATCCATATTACTTCTTAGGGAGGGAGGGATGAGTTTCCTTTCACTGCTAAACTTCTTAGGGGGGGTTCTGCTTAAAGATGGAGGGGAGGAAAGCCACCACTCAGCCACTCGTGCTGGAGGAGATCTGCAGAAGAGCAGAAAGAAGCTGGCTGAGGGTTTCTTTGCTTCATGTCTTGCTAATTCCTTTAGACTTGCAGCTGGGGCAGCTCAATTTTGCTCCCTGCTCTTGCTGCTTATGGAAAATCCCCTGATTCCCATATGCCCCTGTCCTTTTAGTATTTTCATCCCTTCACCTTGGTTTTCTCTTTCCTGCAATAACTCATTTTTATCCCTGCTTCCTTTGCCTTGGGTTGAGTTTAGGATGCTCGCTGTGCCTGCTTGTAAACAGGGTTTGTGGCTTTGATTGTCGATCCTCCAGGTACCGTTGCAGGATTTTGTAATATTTTCAGCACGGAAAGTCTGCAGGGCACGGCTGTTCCCCGTGCTACAGCTGGGCAGCTTCTAGGTGCTGCTGTAAAAACCATCTCTTGATATTTATAAGGTTGAAGCAGCAAAGAAATGCAAAACTGCTGGAATGCTGAGGTCAAGGGCATTAAAAACCTTTCACCTAGGCGTCTGTTCCTGGGTTGGTTTGGTATTTAAGCACTGTTATTCTCTGAAAATTGATTATTTTTACTTCATGTTGCTGTACAGAGCGTATTGTATTTATGTGTATATATGTTTTACCATACGGTTTGCCCAAAGCTGGGTTTTTTTAACGCTTTTGGTGGTAGGTTAGCACTTGGTGCTCTTCTGCTGTATGTTTTTTAGCCAGGCAAAGTGCCAGCATGTCTGTTGGAGAAAAAAATCCTGGCTGAATCCTGGAGAATAAGCCGAGCTCGAATTCCCTCTGAAGGGAGAGACTTCAAGTCCTGCAGGTGGGATTTTTCATGGTAATGATCCCATTTGGCAGTGACCAGTTTTGGTAGGAAAATGGAATGACTTCAGGAGCATCCCGTGGTACCCATAAGGAGGAAGGAGGTACGGTGCAACACCAGACCCACCTCCAGCCCATGGAACTGGAGCTGAGCATCACTGGCAGCTCCGCAATACCGTGCTCTGCGCAGGAACACTGACCACAGCCCTGCAGGTGTTGGGAACTCAGGCTGCAGGATACCTGTAGAACGTCTAAAAAAATCCGTGTTTTGGTAAGAGACCCTGAAGGTCTACCTTGCTGTTTACCTACGCTAGGTAGGCCTACTTGTGTATGGCTATTTAACTGAATCTCAAACAGGAGAAGCTGTCACTTTACAATTTATTTGTTCCAACGTTATCCTTGTTCATTCAGTTGGTAAAATTTAGAGTTTTTTTTCTTTTAAGGCAGGGATCATCAGGGATAGTCTATAATGCAGCCCTGATCCTGGCAAGCATCCTGACCTCTGTTGCAATGCGGGTGGGGATTGGGAGGGGTGATGTGCAGTGGCTCTGTTTTCTGTGAGGACGACTTGTTTCTTCACATTAGGTTGGATAAAGCAAAGTGCAGGGGATTTGAGTCTCCTGCTCTTTATTTATCTTACATACACCCTGGTGTTTGCACCGTGGTGGTTTATTTTTCTAGCAGCCTATCTCTGTCTCCATCTATCAATCGACCTGTTCCGTGCATCACGGGGGAGTTTAGGATGCGATGTTTAGAAAGAGAGTTATTTTGGAGGGTGGCATTATAGCTTAGAAAAGAGACCAGCATTTCAGATGAATCAAATCCCAGCAGGTCTCCTCACCCCTTCTCCTCCATTATTTAGGCTTGCTTTGGGGCGACCTTTTCAGATGCAGCAGCTCACTCCCGGTGCTGTCCCAGGGGATTGTGGCAGATTGCAAACACGCTCAGCACAATCATACCATCCCAATTAGCATAATGACGCTGCCTAATTTATGCACAAATTGCCCTCATTTATGTGTGTCGATACATATGATTAAACCAAGCAGAGGTGGAACGGGGTTTGGTCTCAACCCAACCGTGGAAGCATAAAGCTGTGTCCACCCCAAAATGTGTGAAAGGTCCAAAATTTGTTCTCCGTGTTACTAAAATATGGAGCTCTGTGTTGTTTTGCCCCCGCAGCTCTGGCAGCACGGAGGGGTGCGGGGCAGGAATAAACTCGCGGCAGGAGGTAAGAGAATAAAAGATTCCTGTGCTGAGATTTGCATGGATTAAAGGCAGCTTTAATTTGCCTTGATACACTTGGCTTTCAGGTGGATTATGCAGGCTGTGGGATTTGGGGCTGTCTAGCCAACTAATACCTGCCTTACTTTTATTTTAATTATTTTAATAAGAGATGGAGGAGTCCTATAACTGTAGGCCACCTTTGCCAACCCCAGATCTTGAACATTTTCGTGTGTAACATTTTATACCATTAACGTTCTCGATTAACAAACCCACAGATGTCGTCTGAAGTCCCACCTGCTGCGGCCGTTTCCCAAAGCACTTTCTCAGCAGGCTTCTTCTGAAAGAGACCTCTTAGTTTGTGAGCTTGTATTTCTCGTTTTTATAAAATAAATGGTGTTGCGCCATAAAATTTTTCCATAGCAACGAAGGTGGTGAAGGGCCTGGAGCACAAGTCTGATGGGGAGCGGCTGAGGGAGCTGGGGGTGTTTAACCTGGAGAAGAGGAGGCTGAGGGGAGACCTGATCGCTCCCTACAACGACCTGAAAGGAGGGTGTAGCCAGGTGGGGGTCGGTCTCTTCTCACAGGCAACTGGTGACAGGACAAGAGGGCATAGTCTGAAACTGCACCAGGGGAAGTTCAGGCGAGAAATGAGGAGGCGTTTCTTCACAGAAAGGGTCGTTAGGCATTGGAATGGGCTGCCCAGGGAAGTGGTGGAGTCACCATCCCTGGAGGTCTTTAAGGAAAGACTGGAGGTGGCACCTAGTGCCATGGTCTAGTTGACATGGGGGTGTTAGGGCAAAGGTTGGACTCGATGATCCTGGAGGTCTCTTCCAACCTCATCGATTCTGTGATTCTGTGATAGCGAGCAGGATGATCCAGCGCAGAAATGTTCAGCTTGAGTGAAGTTCTCGTTTTGGTTGCCCTCTGGTCCACCATGTCCACCAAAGCATTCATGCCCATGACTTTAGTATGCCCATTTGCTGCAGAGAGTGGCACAACCTGGCTGCAGAGGTTTAGCAGCTGAATGTAGTGGGTAAAACAGGGTACCAGGGTGTGAATTAGGTTTGGGCTCTCCTACCAGCGTGGTCACTGACCTTCTGCTTGAGCTGTTCTGGGAGAGAAATAAACACCAAGGAATGGCACCTTTCTCATGGTCCCGTCCATCTTTTTGTAGGTACTGTTTGCAGATGTAATTGCTTCTTTAGGGAGGGAACATCCTACAGTTCTTTATAACTCGTGTTGGGGCCCTGACCTCAGCAGAGGAATCTGGACAGCGCTGAATTACGAGGAGCTGTTTGCTCCGGAGCACCTAAGTTGCCATCCATAGCATTTTCCTGTTTGATGATGGGAAGCCACCAGTCGAGCTGCAGTTTTGGGGCTCCCAAGCTCTGTGAGATAAACTGCCTCAGTGTGTAAGTGTGGTTGAACTCTCTCCTGACATTAACTTGCTCTCTGCCACTTGGTGGTCCAACCCTTGGACCAGTCCACCTCCAAGAGATGGAGCCTGCAGGTGAGCTCACAACCATGCAGCTCTTAAAAAACACACAAACACAATCAATTCACCTGACTTCTTACCAGTAAAACTGTTCTGTCATGTGAATCTAAAATACAAGAGCACACGACAGACCTCCTGCTTCACCTCTTCTTGTTGCTTGCAAGGTTTGCAAAGGAGTCTCTAACCTTTTGGCACAGCACCAGACTGGCAGATGCTTGGCTGCTGAGTCCCAGAGGCTCTTTTACAACCGAAGCTCTTTCTCAAGTGGTTTTGTGTTATGGCATTGGCCAGAAACACCTGGATCAGGTCAGTGTTGGATTTCCCAATACTGCTGGACTTGGAAAACTGAATTCAGGCTGTAGAAAATGGAAAAACCTTCCTAAAACCAGCGTGCCTTCCTTATTGTTGATGTGCTGTAACAGCGTATACATTTACCTGGTTGAATGGCTTTCATCCAAGCATATACAACTAACATACAGAAATAATAACTGCAAATAGTAATCATGCTATTCCCGAGGTCAGTTGGTTGCAACCATGGCTTACCGCAGTCAGCTGACGGCACCAGATCCTCAGGATACCGTGTTTTTGGAGGATTATCTGGCAAGCGGATTACCTTGCTGGCACGTTGGGGCATAGTAGGGTCGAGGTAAGGCAGATGAGTGGAAAGGCTTGTGTGTGGCCGGGGCTGTGACAGCCGAACACGGGACACGCCACCTCCTTTCAGTTCTGTTGTACGTTTGCTTTTTGGCAATCAGGTTTCCTCTACGCGCAGGCCGTATGACTAATTTCTAAGAACAAATGTGGATGTAAGATATTCTTGTAAGCATTTATAACATAAGATGTTTCTACTCTTACATACTTGAGCGACTTGAGTGCATGCCTGCACCGCGGTCCTTACCTGTCAAAAGGAATGAGGTTTATGAGTCACTGCAGTCATGCATCATAAATTACTCTCTTCTTCTGTTACTGATCTGTTTTTACAGCCATCTGAAGACGCAGCCTGCTCTAAAACCTATTCAAACGTGTTACATTGACTTTATAAGCTTTAATAAGCTCTTTTGTTTTCATTCTGCCTTTGCATTTGCCTTTTTTCGTTACCTCCCAGCATACGTTTTTCCCTCAGCGAGATGTTATCCTTGTCTTGCAAGGAGCCGTGAACGTACGCTGCGTGTGTCTTGCTCCGAGCTTTGTGAAAACTCGGCTTCATTGCTGATTGCCTTTTGACTCTCAGATGATGCTAATAACGGCGGGGAAGGGGAGTCCTTCGTTCCATCAAGGCTTTCTGAAGCTGGAGGTGAATGCAAAGCCTTCTGACTTTTCTTGCACTTAACAGTGTCTGAGACGGCGTTTTGAATCTGGCAGCTTTGTGAAGGAAGGAATAAATTGACCGTGAAAATATTGACAGCGCAGTTGCTTAGGCCAACTTCCTGATTTGGTCCCGTAAAATTTACCCCTTGTGTTTTAAATGTATATAGCTAACAGAGGGATGGAAGGACCTCATCCCCACTGCAAAGGGAGGAGAGGACAGGCTGAAGGCTGGACTGCATTTCTGCAGCCCCCAGACCCCTCTGCCCCGGGACAGCGGCGTTGCTGGGAGGTGTCGGAAAACACTGGATCGTAAGGAAGAAAATGGAAGTGGTACAGGAGGACGAGCAAATTCGGCACATCTGTGGGTTGCTCATTTTGAGCCAGAGACAGAAGAAAGCAAACGCCTCAGCCATTCTGCAGTTGCCTTAAAAAAGAAATATCGGTAAAATAACCCGGCTGTCCTCCTCCCTGCCAGATCCAATGTCTTTTTAATCTGCTCTCTCTCAACTTCTCTTAAAATGGAAGTTGCTGGTTGCTGGTGGTCTGCTCGGGTTAAGCAGCTATTCTGGCAAACTTCAGAGCAGACATGATCTCCAGGTCTCATTGCTTTTAAGCTCCCGGTTCTATCACACTCGACTAAATCAGATTTTTTCTTCTCTGTGGAGGTAAAAATCAGCCTTGTGCGCCCATCTGATTGAAGTGCTGAGACTTGTCTAATTGAAAAAGCGCTCGAGTCGACACTTGAGTAGGATGAAAAGCAGTGAGGAGATCACCCAGGGATTATGTCTGAGCTCCGCAGCTACTTGGCACCGAAAGAGCAGATGGCTGGGTCGCATCCTGCCCAAGGCTGGGGAGAAAAGACGTCAATAGGAAAAAAATATTAATTTGGTTAAATATATTAAACTCTAAATCTAGAAGTGCCTCAGGTCTCTAATTTTGTACTTTATAGCATCAGCCCAGAAGATGGGATTAGTGAAAGGAGGGGTTGGTTCTGCAAACTCCTGCAAGGAGCCCGCTGCTGCCTCAAAGCTGATGTAGGTAAAATTTATTTTGGGAGGGAGAACAGAGATGAAGAGAATGGGAGCAACTTGGGTTGTAGTGTAGAAGTGGGGATCACCCAGGAACAGTCTCGACTTCATGAGTGAACCGTGAGCCCCTGCGGTGTGGCTTTGCTGATGGAGCGGGCAATCCAAGCCCGAGAGCTGGTGGAGAGGGAGGCTGGTTTGTGCAGAAGTGTGAGAATATCACAAATGTCACTGCAGGTCACCTGAACCGCAGGGGCAAAACTTCAGCCCATTCCCTTTAGGATTGCGCTTGATCCTACAGCCAAAGTCTGTATCTGGAGAGATTTGGGCTTGGGGAAGTCTGCTGGTGGCTATCTCACTGGTACGTGGCCATCAGAAGTCCTGGTGACCGCTGTGCGGCTTTCTAGCCCCTTCCCTTGGGGTGGGAATAAAGGAACATAGAACTGTTTTTTCAAATGCCCCAGCTGCTTGTGTCTGGGTAAATACACACTCGTGGGAGCCCAGGATGAATATGGTGCCTTCACTGTGATAAAAATTATCTGCTTCTTCTAGCTGTGGACCCTCCAAGACTTGCCTTGACTTTACCCCAAGCAGTAGCGCACATATCAAGCGAAGCTGTGGATGTCAGTCTCCTCATTTGTAACTGCTGCTGCTGACCTGTAATCCCCTGCTCTGCCCAAAAGCTCGTTTAACCCTGGAAACTCCCACAATTTTTCCTTCTGTATTTACAAGTTATTTTCATTTTTTCAAGTGTGTCTCTAGCTTGAGCCATAATGAAAAGCTGCATTTTGCGTATAGGTAAAATGAAGAAGAATCACTTTGCTGGAGGTAGTAGAAATACTGTTTTCCAAAGATGTTGCTGAATTTTAACTCTGGTTTTAAAAGCGTTTTTGTTTGTTTGTTTGTTTGCAGGGGGCACCACTGGAAGAACCTTTATGGGCTCCTAATGACATGCAGGTGGACGATTTACTTACGATAATTAAGGTAGGAAGAAGCGCTGTTAGTTTTGACATCTCGGCATTTGTTCTCTCCTTGAAATAAAATCACACTGGCCGGTGGCTGGCCAGTCATCGCTCTATTTTAGGGTTCAGTACACAGCAATGGCAGTATGGAGCAGCACTCAGCCAAAGCATTAACTTGTGTTAAAGTGTCCCTTTAAACACAGAGGGAAGGGAAATCTTATTTAAGACCTACCTGGGAACATAACTAAGCGGAAAAAATCCGACTTCCTCCCTCAAAGGATAATAAGGTCTCTGTTGATGCGGAGTTGGAAGGGGCATGACTCTTATTTGAGAGCACTCAGCACAGGGATTTTTTTGTTCTGCTGAAATGTAGTGGTTGAGTTGGAATTTGGGTGCTAACATGCCATCTCAAAAAAAAACCCCTAAAAATATGTTTTATTAGTTTATTTTCATCATCTTGAGCTTCTGTGGAAAGCTGGTCTATCTCCAAATGTGGCAAGAGAGCGCTCAATTCTTGACTAATGAAATGGAGGAAAATCCCTGGTGTTAAAAGCACTAAACTCTTGGACAAACTTGGAAAAGAAAATGCAAACGTGTGCAGAGTTAAATGTGTTTATAAGTAGTTTGTATGATACTTTAGTATCTGGACTCTTGTCTTGCTGGGTCATTTCTGCCATGACTGTGGTGCTCAGAAGCATCAGCAGGGTGGTGCAATGATCGCTGCTGGTCTCTGCCTCCTCTTGCAGTGGGAAAGAAGGTCTTCACCATAGCCACCATATAGACTCCTGAATGTGAGATGACCTTTCCCCTTGCAGTCAAAAAAACCTCAAAAAGCCATCCTGACTTTACTCAGGCAAGAGGACCCTATGCATTTCCAGGCTTTGCTCTACACAGTGATAACATTTCAATTTAAACGCTTGACAAGGTGGTAGAGCTGTCTCTGAGTTCCCATCAAAGTATCAAACCTCTGCCATCTGCAAATACCCAAAATACAACAAAGTTGGATGCTCTGCTTTGGAGCCTGGTGAGGTGTTTGGTGAGACCAGCGTCACAGACAGGATTTTGTTCTTGCATTTATTTAGATGTAAACGTGTAAGAAAGTATTGCAGGTGAACGTGGGGTGTGTTACATCTGTTGTACTTTAACACAAGCTTCGCTTTATATTGCACTTGAGGTTTACACTTCTTATTAGGATGGGTGGAATTAGTGGTTTGGTTGGTGTTTAGTGTCGGTGGATAGTTTACTGGCTGAGTTGTTGGAGGGAGAGGGGGAAATTCAAGCTGTAACAAGAGCAAATTCTTTTAATACAGGTTTACGGTTCTCAAATATATTTGTACTTTTTGTTTGGCTTGCGATAAGATGCACTGCTGTGGAATTTGCTTGGAGCAGGGATTTGCATGAATTATTGTTTCTTACAAAATGAACATCTGTGCAAGCCTTCTCCTTGTGCTCCACGGGACCAGAGCGCCCATTAGAAGAAGGATTTGTGTTCCTGGATGCAGTGGTCAGCAAAAGCCAAGGGCTTGGGGGAAGGAAAGATAGAGTAAAAGAAACAAAGCTGCTGAAATTAAGCGGAAAACTCCTGGGCTGTGCGATGGTGTCTGGATGTGTGTGTTTATTTTATGTGCTGACTTCTTTCCTTCTCATCCCACTGTGATTTTTTAAAAAGCAGCATCCTCCTGTTAGGAAACGCTTGGGACAATTATGCTTGGCCTCTTGCAGAGTTCAGTTTTGTATTTAGGAATTATAATGCCATCAATCGCAGGAGCTGCTGATTGAATTAGTGTGGCCCAAAAATACATAGAAGATGGGAGTAAACAATCATTATGGATGGTCTCTTGATTCTGCACTTAAAGCGTTTCATTTGAAGGGTTTCACGTTCTCATAGAGAGATCTTTCTGTAAATCACTAATTAAGCAAATTAGCTACAGTGTCATCAGTCTGTCTACAAAAAGCAAGAAGCTGACGTTTTGAAGAAACCTTCAAGCTGCAGACTCAAATTATCCAATATTTAAAATTACAATGTCTCATAGGAATAGGAAGAGCGATGAAAGAATCACTTGAAGTTTGGGTGACTTAAAAGCCAGATTTCATGTAGAAAGGCAAACTTTTTATTTTACTCAAAGTTCTACATGGATGCTAAACCTGTCATCCCCACTTAAAATATGACTAAACCTAATGGTATTACATAATTTGCTTGTAATTCTTTATTTTCTTTTTGTAGACAGTAGAAAAGGTTAAGGTAAACATGTTGAGATATTCATCTAAAATACTTTGTGTAATGTACTTATTTTCTCAAAAATTGGCTTTGCTAGGGGAAAACGAGGAGAATTTCATCGTTTACTGAAATAAATCCCTGTGACACAGAGCATCAGGTGCAGGTGTGAGCGATGAGACAGGTGGGGCATTAGTGGTCCCACCGTTCATCTGAATGGTCCTGGTTTGGGAAGAGCACCAGTGTGTGTTGAAAGCAATAGGGGCAAGGTGTAGAATGGGGTAGAGATATGGCATTGTGTTGAGGCGTCTGTATTCGAGCATGCAAAACATTGCCAGATACACTGATTAATAACTGCCAGCTGATGCAGATACCGTTCGGGCTGTGTATGTGTACTGGCACCAGTGAGGTTTCTGAGCATGTTACTGTTGTGCCTGTGCTCGGGGGTAAGTACAGGCTTACGGCGAGCTACTCAAAAGGGCAGAAAACCATCCAGGCATGGACCTGACAGTCATACCGATACCGACACAGTGCCAAGCTGAGTGCCATGTTTTGTTGAGAGGCTGAGTGCTAAAATCACATTATCTTGTTTCAACAAAGTCTATCCAAAGCCATTCGCTACTTTTGGACCATCCATATCCTTCCCCGTGCCTTTTCCAGCTGTGTTGCCAACATCTTTTGGGAGGTGGGAGCCAAGCCGACGTGCCCTGTGGATTTGCAGAAGAGCTTGATACATGTGGTTTTCTTCTCACCAGTTCCAGCAGTGCCAATCACCAAGCTGATGTTTTTGGTGCTACCCACAATAACTGAAAGATCTTTCCTGCAAGATAAGAGTCAGTAATTGTGGTTGGCTCCTTCCTCTGGTATGCATTCCCGTATTAACTTCAAATTTAATTTGTCATCAGAGTGCTGCTGCTGCATGACTCCATCCCCTCCAGCTGCACCCTCCAGCGTGGAGGCACTGGCTGCTGCAGCCGTCGGACCCTGCGCCCTCTCTTAAGGATTGCTCTTCAAAAAAGTGCACTGGTGCCATAGCACGATCTTTTCACTGAGTACACGCAGTTGTGAGCAAACTGCAGGAGAAGTGAAGAGGAGGTGACAAGTCAGGACCCATCCCAGTCCTGCACTGGTTCACTCTGGTGGCTTTTGCGTTGGGTGGTGACCAAGCCAAGACGTGCTTTTTCCCCCGACTTGGAAGATTTGCTCTTGTAGTTTCGGTCAAAGCCACCAACGGCTGTAGTCCTTCTCAAACCTTTAAAGATCGCTGTCAAATTTTGGCATTTGTTGATGTGCAGGCTGACCCTTGGAGTGCTTTTTAGAAATGCAGAGGTTGCCCCGAGAGCAGAAATCACAAATTACTGGTGCTCCTTAATCCCATAGGCACTTCTCCTCACCTCTTTCCTATGAAGCTTCAAACTTCTACATGGAATTTAACATCACTGATGTGAGCTGACCAGGCTAAAAATTCCCTGGGATTTGTACGAAGTGTTTCACAAACACAGGGTACTGAGCACACACCTCCAGCTTTCAGCTGTTGAAGGAGACTGTGGGCTGGGGACATGAAGGAGACAACTGCTTACAGAAACCACACCGGGCAGCGTGTCGGGACCTGCAACCTGTACCTGGAGCTGCTGTGTATAAATAAACATATCCACCCTCCGTCTTATTTCTGACAACTATCTCCCTGAATAGTAATTTATTTTTTTTTTTCAGTAGCTTGTTCTGCAAGCAGGTTTCCTCTTGCAGGTGTTTAGGAAGACCTCATTTTTATGTTAATTCGGCGTAACTCTCCGTGCACAGACATCGACTGCTCTTGCATCCTTCTGAGACGTGTGATTTTTCTCAAAATTCGATCCTGAAAAACTGATACCAGCAACTGATGTACCTGTCACCTGAATCAGATGGGAAACTGCACCAAATTGGTGGTTGCCTCGAAAATACGTTGCCAGCTCTTGTTCTGCAGGGTGTAGCAACCACAGTTTCAGCTTTCAGGAGCGTTGCAGCTGCGCTCTGCCGTCTGGGTTCAGGTTTTTAGTGGTGTTTGCTTGCTAAGTTTAAGGACTTCCTTAACCTCATGTCTCTGCTGATATTAAGCAGTGCTAATTACAGCTAAACACAGTTACTGCTAATACTGGTGGACCTGAATCTATAGGAACAATTTTTTTCATGTTGATGGCTTCAGACACATCTCTGCTTTGATTATATTTGGTCTTATGAAAGGGATGAGTTGATCCACATCTCCTTCAATAAAATAAATCCTTCAACTCAGACAGATAACATATTAGGCAATTTAAATGCCTATTTTTACAACTCAAAATGGATCTTTTTCTGAGCAAGTAATGCTTAGTAGCTCCACCCAAACCTGCATTGCTCTGATTGATCAATATTGTGTAGCAGATGTGAAGGGAAGTTCTTTGCCGCTGGAGAGTTTATCTGCTCCTGGTCAGAACAGTAGGAGGAGAGGACAAGTTGAGCAAGTGAAGACACGAAAGGGACAACATTCGGGCTCCTTTATCATTGCTGCGAGCCGGGAGGTGGGTGCGAGGTCACCTTTCTTTGCAATCGGTGGTGCCCGTTCCTGCTTTTTCAGGGTGTCCTTCATGCTGATGTTCGCTTTCCTTCCCCCCGATCCTCACTGTTTCGGGAGAGGGTATTAACAGAGAAGATCCCTGCTATCTGATGGTAGAAAGCAAACAGAGAAGAGCAGATGAAAGGTCTTCAGCAATCCCAACTTTGGATTGGAATGGCCTCCCTGTAGCACAGGAGGCTTCCATCAGCAGTTGTGCAGCGGTGTTCAAAACCTTGGGTAGACGTGATGGCACAAAAGCCTGGTTAAGTAAGACAAGGAGAGGGAATTTAATCAGAGGTGCTTTGGGTTTGTTGGTAAAGACACGAGTGCAACTGCTTCAGTGACCTTTTTTTCACAGTAACAAGTATAGAGGACACTGAAGCTGGAGAGACCAGAGGAGAACATCTGGTCCCAGCTGATATAAACCAAAAGCCATGAAATTATGGAATTACACCCAATAGGTTTCTTACCCTGAGACTTTACTGTGTGCTGTAAAACACATCCAGGCTTCAGGAATACGTTTGGTCAGCTGGATGCAGGTCATCAAGGGGATTAGACAGGTCGGTGGTTACTAACACCATTAACTTCTCATATCTCCTTTTCCAGAACTCAGTTCTCATGATGTTATTTAAGCATTTTGTAGTCCAGATCCTTGAAGTTCCCTGCTGAAAACTAAAACAAATAATATCAGTCCTATCAGGTCTTTCCAAGAGCAAAGCATGGAAATCCCCTGTCCTCGGGCTGGCACCGTCACCGGTATTTTCCTCTCTCCCTTGACCAGTGACTTGTCCTTTAATATTGCTGTCTAAATCTTCTGTGACTTATGCAGTGATTAAAAAGAAAGAAAAAAAAATTCCATATGCTACAGGAATTTGGCAAGCGACGCGTGGACCTCTCGCAGTTCTAGTCAGTGGTTAGACGGATTTGTCATACTTATATTATACACGTGTATGATCTACTTGTGGTGAGGAACTGCTGGTGCTTGGTCAGGGACCTGTTCCCTTTTCACACAGAGTCATTCTGAGGGCAAGCAGATATTTGGGTTGGGTTTTATTTGTACGTGGATGTAAGTGAGGGGATAAGGCAGGCTGGAATAATTAATTATTCTCTGGGGGAGCAGGGTATTTACAAGTACTGTGATGCCTTACCCGTGATGATCTAAGATAGGTGAGTTTTATGGGAACTAATATCTGGTAGCAGGTAAACTACTGCAGTTGGGGAGAAGCAGACAAGCTTTTGATGCGTAAATCCTCCAGGTCTGAGACAAAATGCGTTATCGGTCTTACAAGCTCAGCCAGTTGCTCTGAGCTTCGTCCAAATATAATAAGACTTCGAGTGAGAGAGAGGACGGTTGGTACCTGCCTAGCTGAGGGATGTGCTAACTGGGGAAGGAGGTAAATTATTTCTTGGGGAACATGGGATGGTATCTGGGGACCAAGGAGGAGGACAGTTACACACTGTTGCTCAGTGACAGTGAATTTAATTCCTAAACTTGCTTTTTGAACGTGTTTTATAGATACCCATCAAGGTTGATGTGTTTTGCAAGACCTGTTCTGTTTCTATCCCGTCCTCTCTGTTACCCAGGTGCTTCTGCCCAGTGTATGAGTTGGCTCTGGTGTAGTGCAGGAGAAGGGTGGTGTACCAGGTGAAGCGTACAATATTTGGGGAAACGAATACTGTAGTCCATACGGGTTTGCTGCTGTAGAGAGCATTTGTGGGGATGAGGACTGTGTGTGAGAAAACGTTGCAGCTTGGCCAGGTTCTGCTTCCATTTGATGTGGTGCATGTACCTTGATGAGCAATTCAGCAAGGTCAAGGAGCTCTTTGAAGAGCTGGAGAGAGGGAAAAAGTAAAATACTTCAAATATAGATGGAGTTTATACTACAATAATGCTGCATTTTACTTCAGCATGACTCTCTGCTTTCCCCGCCGCAAGGGGCCTTGCTGGTACAGGGGGTGGCTCGACTGCAGCTCGCTCAGCAGATGTTCTTGGCAGCCTCAGGTCTTACCTCGGGCTGAGCTTTGAGGAACCATAAGGTCAAACTGCTGTAGTTCTAGAGGAAGTTTGTAGGTTATAAATTCAGCTAGACCTAGTCCTTAAAAAAAATCAAAAATAATTAAAAAAACAAAAAAAACTTTAATGTGAACTGCTTCCAGTCTTGTACAGGGGGTTGGAGAAGTCAACAAGATCATGTGAACAAGACCACGCCGCTAAGGAAACCAGTGCCTTCATTTTCACAAAATCTTTGTATTTCAGACAAACTAGTTTTGAAAATTAAATGCTCCTGTCCCCCTCAAATGAGTGGATATTATGGCATCTAAACTGACATCTGAGCTTCCAAGGTACAAGGGTGACTGAGCAGGAAGATCTCTGCAGCTGCAGTCCATTTGGGTTTAGTTATTGCCTGCTACTGTGTGCAGTGTTCCTCCTTGGAGAGAAAAGTCAAGAGGACATAGTCTGCCAGGGGAAGTTCAAGCTAGAAATGAGGAGGCATTTCTTCACAGAAAGGGTCGTTAGGTGTTGGAATGGGCTGCCCAGGGAGGGGGTGGAATCATGGAGACACTTGGTGTCATGGTCTAGTTGACATGGGGGTGTTAGGGAAAATGTTGTGAGACGGCACCGGAGACGGCAAAGGTTGGAGTCAATGATCCCAGAGGTCTCTTCCAGCCAAACCAATTCTGTGATTCTGTGACATGAGAACTCTGCAGGAGGAGAGGGAAACGACCCTAGAGACGAGGCAGCAGAAAGATGACTCGAGAAACTACTGAAGCTGGGTTGGGTTGTTCAGGAGAGCAGTTAGTCGGGATGCACGTTGTGTTGGTGCATTTCAATCTGTGCAAGAAGACTCGGAGAGGTGTGTTCAGGGATGCGCAAGAGGAGGAAGTGATGGGTGTTGAGCGGGCACTTACCAGAGTGCCCGACGTCTTGCTTCCTTCACCTCAAAGTTGAACTCTAAGTTATAGACATGGTAAGGCAGATGGTGGGACATCATGACCTTGAACAGTGTGAGCTTGAAGGATCTGGAGGGAAAAAGTTAAATCTGAGCAAAAAGCAAATTATCTGGAAGGGCTGGAGCTCTGCCCTTCCATGCTTCCCCAAACTGGGACGTGCAAGTTAGGAACCTCGGGAATGGCTCCTGCGGCTGGGGATCCTCATGGAGGCTGCATCGGCAGTCGTGGTGTTGACTGGGTGTTTTCTTCAAGTCTGCATCTGCGAGTGAACGTGCAGCAGAGAGGACAGGGATTCTGCTTGCATGCTCTCCCCCTTTTGCTAGACCAGGTGTCCCCTTAAAGACACCAGTTACAGTCAAAAAAAACATTCTGAAACTGTAGTCGCGATGGATCACCGCCTTCAGCTGCAGAGGCACTAACCGTGCGTGTCAGGCCACCTCACTGACTTGTCACCACTTTTTCAAATACTGCTGTTGAAGAAAAGCAGAGCCCCGGTCCTGCACCACCCTGTGGGTGCTGGGGTGCAAGAAGCCCTCGACACCCATGCTGCATGTGCTGCTCTGTCTCCTTCCAGAGCTCTCAGAGGCTCAGGTCTGCTGTCTGAGAGCTCACACACACGTTATGCATAATGAAGATTTGTTTCCCCAAATGACCGGTCACAGGAAACGAATTTTCTGCTCTTCAGCTACCAGCCCAGCCCGTCGGGTTGCAGCGAGGCAGCCCAGCCCTTACTGCACCCGGCTTGGCTCGGGTGCTGTCAGCAGCGTTGAAACCACCATCAAATATTACAGCTGGGATGCTAACAGGTATCCATGGGCACAAAAGCAAACTGGGAAGCCCCATATACCACTGGTTTTGAGCGAGTTGCTCGATGGAAGATCAGCTTTGCTGGGGGATGCTGGCTCCTTCTCTTGGTAGCTTCTTCCCCAGTTACGCTGTTTTGCTTTGAAGGCAAATCCATCAAGTCCTTTTCCTGAGCAGCAGCCAGAGGCTCAATCGAAACCTATTTAATAGCTATTTCTTTATTTTCATCCGTTTTGAGTAGGGCCTGAAATGTATTTGGGAAGATGTTTTAGTGAGATTTTGGATGACAACCCACTTTCTCCTCTGCATTAACTGCTTTAAAACATCTACTCCCTGGTTCAATTTTATTTGCCCTTTAATAAAAAAAGATAGTATCTGCTAGACACTAGTTTTTTCATTCCTCAGGCAGGTGTTTAAGAGTTTTCCTTGTTTTTAAAGTAGCTGTTTCTGTGCTTTTTGAATGGCCATCAGCTTGCTGAAGACGATGATTAATCTTTATCAAGTGCTTAATTGAAAATGCCGTTAAAGTGATGTGATGCAGATCGTCACTGGGATGGATGCTCGGGCTCACCTTTGGTCCACATGCGGTGCTTTGAGCATCGCTGCTTTATAATCTAATGAAAGCAGGCCTGTATTTTGAACGTTAGCAGGGGGGGAAAGCTCTTTTTCAGTGGTTCACAGCCTTGTTTGCAAGGAAATGACTATTTTCTTATGCAGCAGTCATGATAATTTTAATAAACGTTTCTCAGTCACAGAAGCAAAGAAATGTCATGAACTGATTTGCTACTTCTCTTTACTGTGAGCCAGACTTTTCCTTTTAAGAGGAAAAGTACTGTTTAAAACCTACCCTCTGCCTTTCATCATCTCCAGTTGATTTCATCCATACGCTTATTTTTATTAACAAGTCGGGAAAGAAAACCAGCACTTTTCCTTAGGCACCGGTACTTTATTCACTCGGAGCTCATCCCAAGTGCCAAATATCTTCTGTGCAAGCTAAACAGAAAGCAAAAGTATCCAAGGCGAAGGCCCTTCTACGGGATGGGAAAACAAACTGACTTCTGGAAAATGGAAGCGTGGCGTTAGTGCTGCCTTGCAGCGAGAGCGGTGGGGATGGCTCCATCTGGCTTCGATAGACATCTGCAAAACCTGACGTCAACGTCAATTCCCCTTTGCCGTGATTCTGCTTTTAATTTAAAAATCAGAGCTGTTAAAAAGGACTCGCTGAAGAGTTTGGGTAGATTTATGCCTAAATGTTGGTGATTGTGATTTCTTTAAATCAGATTCTTTAATTCAGATTATAAATATGCTTTAAAGTGTTCCATCTTAAACTAACCAGGGTTTTTAACAATTAGATGCTGCCTTCCATCCAAGGGAGCGTCATTCATTCTGATGAGAGCAGAATAGATCTTTTAGATGTTCCAAATAGACTATTAACGCTAATTGTGTGTGTGAGGGTGATGGGGAGCCATGGTCACTGGCCACAAGAAACAAGGTCACCGGCTGTGTCTGTCATTTGGGTACCAGGGCCACGCACGGCACGGGGCAGGGTGGGAACTGGGAAGTGCAAGGCTCACAGCAAGACAACTTTCAGACCCTTTCAGTTGTTGATGTGCCCTGGTCTTTATTCTTGGGAGCAAACGTATGGAAGAATTTTCTGTTACACAATTTTTTTGAACATATATTTGGAGGGTTTCATACCACAAGGTGGTTTGTTTGGGTTTTTTTTCCGATGATGCTTTAACATCTCTATTTGGTAAAAATATGCTACTTTTAAAGCGTTTGTATTGGCAACTTGTATTTTGCAACTGATCCAGTTTTGATGTGAATTGTCCAACTTCTGTCACTGGAGTGGAGCAAAGTTATTTTTCCTCATCAGCCTACACGGCATTTAGTTCAACTGGAGCATGTGGCTGCTGTGATACAGAAAACAACACTCTGCCTTCGACAAATTCTTGAACCAAAGTGCAGAAGTTAGAAATGTGATGAAGAGTGAAGCAATTTCTCCCCTAAAAATTAATGTAATAGGAGACGGGATGTGTGCAGGGACTGAAGAAACACGCGTGCAGTTACGTTTCCATCATTGTCATCGCCTTCCTCACGTGGATCAAGATGAATCAAGGGGGAAGGATAGAAAACTGGAGGAGTGGTTGGGTGGCCCGTTCTGAAAGCCACCATCTGCATCAACTGACAATCTTGATGATCCTGCTCCTCTTATCTCGGCATCATACACACTGTCCTTACGAGTATTTCTAGAGGGATTTACAAAACCGCTGAAGTGATTGAAGTGCTCAGAAGTATTTGAATATCCCAGTAAGTATTTATCTGCAATTAAGGTCTTGTAAAAACATTGCGAAACATGAGCCATCATCTGAGTCCTGCTCTGCTTTCTGTCAAACTGGCAAATACTGGGCTTTGATTGTCTCTTGTCCCTATGGATTAGAGCCATCTCCTTTTTTCTTTGCGCAGAGGACCCACAAAAGCATCTGGGACTGTGCGTGGGCCATCGCAGCCCTGAACAAGCAGCAGCAAGGGCCATCTCTTGCAATTTTCAGGCCCTCCAGTGCCTTTTGTGAGATGATACCAGCTTTGGTACTTCAAAGAAAGGTGTCAGAAATGCAAAAATAAGCAATTAAGGATTAATCTGCTTGTGGGGATGGGTATCTGACTCCCCCCTCCTGATTGCGCTGTAAATTAGTGGTTAACTTCAGCCTTGTAGTGTAGCTATTTATACCTTGAAGGTTTGAATTATAGCTGTGTAGATTATATCATCCCTTTGTTTAATCCTTTTTCCTTTCTTCTGTCATGCTTTTGACCTCAGTGATTTTCAAAGCAGTCAGATTCGCTTCCTATGGCATTCTTGTGATGGTATTTGTATGCAGGAAAGGGGAGGAGAATTTAGATGGCTTTTTCTGTACCATTTTATTTTCTCTAATGCTCTCCCTTACTCATTTCCTCATTTGGCAGCCCAGTCCTTTGTTTCAACCTTTTTCAGAGGTTTTCCTATCACAACCTTCATAGCCTTTTTAGAGCTTTTTATTTCCTAGGGCTTCAAAACAACATGCAGAGAGCTGGAGGACAGCCTGGATGAATATTGCACCTTACAGGCTTGAACTCTTCACAAAAAGCATCAGAAAGGAGAGCTGCTGCCATGCACCTGGCTGCTTGTTGGACCTACACCTCTCATTCCCCCCCACCAAGGAAAAAGCGATGTGAGGAAGGATGTTGTTGCTATTGGATTTATTGGCTGTGATTTTGCAAATAAATGCTTTATAATTGCTTCCTTGCTGCTCCTCGCAGCCAAGAAAGGGAGATGTGAGACGTGCAACGAAGGAAGGGCAAGCTACCTGTTTGTGCTCTGGCTTTCCCTTCGGATAGACATTTCCTATTTCCAAGACTGCTTTCTTTTAGACATCTAATAAGTGTTAGAGCATTTAGAATATATGTTTATTCTTATAGCTCTCTGTAAGTTGCATTTTAAACAAAAAAAACACAAAGTTGCCCCCGGGCCAGTGGCTGTGGTGGCTCCTGGCTCTTTGCTCAGTGGCTGCAATTTAGATGTCCCCATACTTCCCATCCAGGAGAAGCCATCAGAAAAATAAAGGGCATAGGAGATGTGGACACACTGAAGTCAGCTGAATATTTTTAAATATTAGACCATGCTGGACAAGGGTGGGAAATAAGCTGTGCTGCTAATGCAAGCAGATAGTCCCTCTGCAGTGCGAGCTTCCCTCCCGTCCCTCTCGATGGGGATTCCTACCTGGAGCAGCCCTCCCACCAAAAACACTCCCTTTGGCTTTCAGACCCTTGTATAGCAAGGCGTTTTTATTTGGCGAAGCACTAAAAGGACTTACACACATGGTTGAATGTTTTGAACAAGAAGAAATGAAGATAACCAGCCAGCAAAACTGAACCTGAGCGTAGACCTTTGAAACTTGAAGTTGAGCTGAGCTGGACACCAGCTGCAATGATAATGGAGGCAGCAGGAACACTTGTGTGAAGGCAACAGCCTTTAATTCCTTGTAATATGGCTGAGCTGAATGCATAACCTCTAAAAGAGAGGCCATTGCACATTAACATCCAAATGTTAGCACGTCAAACCAAGTCAAGTCACGTAGGTAAACCCAAGAGAACAACTCCAACCGTTTGTCATCATCTTTCCCTGTAACTTCTTTTTTTTGTATACTTTCCAGACTTACCTGGAAATGGAGAACTTGCATTTAAGTTCAAGTTGATAATGAAGAGAAACCTTAAAATTGTAGGCTGAGAAAGTATTAATTGTCATTTACTTTCCTTTTGTGTTGGTTGGACGACTCAGAGGCAGGACCCTGAAGTAGCGGGAGGGCTCTTAGATCAAAAAGGTAATTATTTGTTAAAATGTGAGAATTTCCATTATGATTAAGCCCCAAAATAACAATCTTTTTTAATAAATTAGAATAGCTATTACAAACAGCAGGCCATCAGACAGGTAGATCTGAGTGTAAAATTCTATATTGAAAATTGCTGGGGAAGAGCACTGGCAGTTGGAGTTTTCCAATCAAGGCTTTCTTTAGGATGTTTTCAGTCGAAGCCGTTGCGTTTGTGATGCCCATCACCAGTATATGGTGTAACCACCAGCCTGATGGATATTTGGAGGTCCATTTGTCTCTTGCAACTGTTCCAATTTTTGTGAAAAAAATAGTATTTTTTTTGGAGCAGCATTTCAGACCTTGGTCCTTCATTTTCCAAGCTGCTGCCCGCAATTTGGCCAGAAGTCAGCCTTTCTCTTCCTTGGTAGTTCTGTGAAGTGGAAGCTAATGCCCGCTGCTGAAAAGCCAGTCACCGGATAAACCCAGATACTGCATCTGAAGTGGAGTTAGGAATATTCATCAGGCAAAGCTGGTATCGTAACCTGCATTTTCATATGCCTGGGGTGTGTTGCAAGTAATTACACTGGTCTGATGGGATAGGTCTTTCTCCTCTCTCCCCTTATCCCACCCTTTCTCTTTTTTTTTTCTCTGCCTTCCTTCCCTCCTCCCCAAAAAAAGGAGGAGGGGGGGAGAAAAGCCAACTAACTTGTATGGGTAGAGGGGAGGTGTAATTATGAGCAGTGGGACCAATTTAAAAATGGAAGATTTCAGAGAGACTCAGACTTTCTTTGACATGTTGGGCTTTTTCATAGAGGATGAAAGGAAAATAAACTAATTTATTCCTAAATTGTAATTCCTTTATGGTATTAATCTGTTTAATTAGTGTAGTTCATAAGTGCACAGATGCAGAGGAGAGAGGGGGACTGCAAATTGAAGTTAATAAATTCTCAAAAGGACAGTCTTGATAGGAGAGGCTTCCTGGCAGTGAGATGTTTTAGGCTGCGGGGAGAAATAATGTCCCAAGAGAAGAGGTGGAAACTCCATCACTTTGGACTTTTATAAGTGAGACTGGACGGAGTAATTTGGGAAGTTTCTTGTAGGGAACAGTCTTTTGCTGCATGGTGGGTAGGACAAGATGATCTAATTGATCTCTTCCCTGTCCAGTTCATATGGTTTTCATTTTCTTCTGCTGAGAGGTGGGGAAGGGAGGTGGATTGGTGAGGAGTCTGGTGGTATTAGGGATTGGTCATTTGTTACAGGGTTAATGTTTTTCTGGGCTGTGATTCTGCTACTCCAAAATATTTTAAATTAAAGTGGACTTTTTAGCCCCTACTCTGACTATTTCTAGATGTAGAAGGGTGTAATCATCTTACAATGATTGCTCTCCAGCTTTCCTGAAGCTGCAATTGAGGCATCTCCCAAAACTGTCTTGCGTCAGTAGGGTGTCAGCTCCAGAGCTTAATAACTAAATACTGTTTCACTGAGATTTGAATAGCTTTTCTTTGCTTTCACCCACAAGAAATCCTGTTTCCTACTTGCTCCATGGTACAGAGCTCTGAGAAGGGGTAAGAAATTGGGGCAGAACATAGCTGGTCACGAACATTTTATTTCCTTTCTCTTCTAACCTTGTCATCATGCAGGTTGATGCCGAGAAAACCTTTTGAAGCGTGTTAGGATTTGACCTGCTCATAACACTAAATTATGTGGCTAATGACTCTTGATGTGGTTGAATCATGGCTTGAAGGTGGCAAGTGGTCTACCACCAGCCTTCTTTATCTACCAAGGTGGTTGCTGTTTCTGTTGGTAGGAAGGAAAGCAAGGATACATGATTTGGTATGAATTTCCAAGGAGGAATGGAGAGATCTGAGAATAATTTCTTACCTAGGAAGGGTGGCTTTGCAGCCAAGCTAGAAATGTCATGATAGACGAAATAGTTGTAGGGCCCAGGAGGAGGGAAAAGATGAAAGACTGGACTGTGCACAGCATTTAGGAAGAAGATGGATTAAAGGTTGGTTTAGTGCTCAACGTGAAGGTTCTTGGGACAGAGATAGTTGGAGCAGGGAAGATGAGGACTCTCGAGCGTTGGATGAAGAAGCAACTTTAGCTTGGGTCTGCGATGCCGTCAAGCAGTAGGATGCTGGGTTTGGGCATTCAACCTAAGCCCAGCAGGGCTCATGTGGAAAATCTGTACAAGGAAACCTTGTATTTTATCCCCAACAGAAGAAAGATTACTTATTACATCTCTGAAGAGTATTAGTAGCTCTCTGCAGTTGCTGACTTCATGGTTATATTTGCTCTTGAAACACTGGTGCATGTAAACACAGTTTACATGTGTCTGTTTTTGAGGCCACGTGAACTCTGATGTCCATCTTGATTTGGTTCTGTGCTATAGGGCTCATATCTCCTCGTTTCAAGTGTGAGAAATTGAACCACAGGTAGTGGGCATGTTCATCTGTGGTGTCCTCTCCTAAGCAAAAGCCTGCAGAGACCTCCCCTGGCTCCATGCTTGTGAGCGGGATCCGCTCAGACCACATCCATCCCCTTACACAAACGCAAGGTCAAGTTTCTGAGGGATCTGCTGTTTCCCTTGGAAGAGGAGGTGGCTTTTCAGGAGGAGAAGTCCATTCTCCTTGACAGCGATTTTATCCCCCTGACAACTTTAATTCCTTCTGAATTCTCTGAGTTGTGAGGGACAGCAGAAGTTGGATGCTGCATAATCTCTGATCCCCTGCCAGTTTTGCATCCCTCCTCTCAGCAGTGATTCGTAAATATTATTTCCCCCCAGTATTTTAAAGGACATTTTCTTCTTCCCTAGCAGAAGGAGAAGTATTTTTCTGGGACTACTGTTGTATCAAATTTTGCTCCTTGTTTAAGATTTATATTAAAAATAATAACACCACCAATGGAAATGCACCTTTGGTGTTTTCCTCTTAAATTACGCATTCCCTTACAGTCCAGGAGCTGCAGCTTTGCTACCACTTGAGACCCAAAATGCGAATATAACTGAAGATCACGTGGAAATCAACCCATCCGTTTTCTGCTCTCCTGTGTGAGGAGCGAAGGTGTACAAAGGGAAAACCACTGGCAAATATACTGGAATGTAAAACTTGGCAGAAAATAATGAAGCAATTGTGGGCTGCTCTCACAGTGATCGCCTGGGCAAGGCAGTGCGATTTTGGTGTGTTGCTTCAATTTAACTAATTCTTAGCAGCATAATGGTAATTTCCTGAAAGTTATACTGGTTAGTATCAAAACTGCAACACGATAAAGATAGACTTTTTTTCCTGATAACAGTTTTGATCAAGGTTGCCTTTTATCCTGCAACATTTAAGTAATTGGCCCGCTTGCTCTTTGCTTTTATTGTACTCGGGATATTATAAACTTAGATTGTTTCGTGAACCGCTAATTTTAGACACATCTTGATGCTTATTGTTCCCTTCGTTGTGCTTTTTTAATACCATGGCAGAACCTCTGCAGAGAAGCGGAAATCATCTGTGTCCTGAGACCTTTATGTCTAGACTGGATGAAGGGCAAGAAAACACCGGCCTTTTTAAAAGTCTTTTGGCCTTCCTACTCCAAAATTCACAACTAATTCCCTTTGCCGTAATACTAGGCAGCAGTAATTGGACAAAAATCATAAATGTACCTATATTGAATGAATGTGAAGTCAGAAGCAGCTTTCCAAATCAGTAGATATATATAATAGCCAACGCAGGCATTACAGATACAATTGAGTTGCTAAGGCAGGGCTTTCCAATAGTGCCTTGTATAGCCCCGTATCGTCTCATTATTCCGCTTCAGTGTAAGTTAACAATGAAGAGAAGATAAAAGCTTGGCAACTCGTTTGCTTAGAGGGGTCAATTTATCCCAGCTCTTTGTAGGGCAGTGTAATTTTAGGCTTTTACACGGCGGGTAACGCCATCCCCCCTGCAGAAACCCTCGCTACAGCGCTGCCGTAATTAGGTCAGGAGAGGACGGTGTGGCGTACGGTGAGGAGAGCAATGCTGGAATCGTACCTTGCTTAATGTGATTTATTTTTTTCTCAAAGAAAATAAGATGGTTTTGTCCTTATTCACCCAGTTTGTAAAAAAAACTGGGTCAGTTGGACAGCTGCTTGTGCCAGCAGTGTGTTTTGCTGTGCTGCATTTGGGATGGGAAAGTTCACGGAGCCTGGGATTAACGCTTTCTTCAGCAGCAGCAAGGAGTGATGTTCTCTTTTCCCCCCAATAGGAACTTCTGAAATAATATATAGCAACCTTTCGGAACATTGTTCCAATATAGTGGGCTTGTTTGGTATGGATTATAAACCAGTCGTGGGGCTATTTATCGACTCCAGCACTTCTGGGTGACCTTGGATCTCGTCTTTGGAAGCAGCTTAATACCTGTGACATCTGAAAAGAAGTATCTCAGTTTTCTTTGATAACTTCTGTGTTTTCTAGTAACCGTGACAAACTACAGCTGTCGGGCATGGTCAAGGGTCTGGCAACAGTGGCAGAAGACGCAGCAATAATGGGATGAAGTTCCTCATTCCTCCTCTCCCCACCGACAGGCTACTAATTACTTGAGGAGGAAATAGGAGGACTCTGAAAGGCAGAGTGTTGGCAATCAGATGCCAAGGTAAATATAGCCTGGGCCCTGCCTTTAACTGACTCGAGGCCATGATGATTACATGAGGAGTCCTGCTTGAAAAGATCTGGGATGATACGGCCCGAGGTTAACAGACAGCTTTGAACATCCACGAGCGAGTGTTGCAAAACCCTGGGAGCATTCTTCTCTCCCTCGGTGTACGAGCAAGCAGCAGGCTGGGACCTGTCCTCCTAGAGCTGCTAAAGAGCACTTAGGATCAGAGCACTACAAAGGACCCATTAAAAAAAAAAAAAATTAAAATCCACTTCTGTCTGCCTTAACGTGGATTTTGCTCCAAAAACCACACGGGAGATAGATGGATATGTGGGGAGGGTAAGAAGTTGCATTGGAAACCTTTAGTTCTTCTTCCAGCCAAACCTCAGACGTTGCTGGTGGGTATGGGATAGCCAAATGCCGGAGATGCTTTTCATTTTGCAGTCTTCATGAGGAAAAGGAAGAAAAAAAGACCACTTCTGTTAGTCCGTTTTGTGGGAATGCTGGAGCTCGGTTCATCAGGGACTTAGCTCCTCGTTGTGGTTCCTTCACTTCCCGAGTAGAGCTTCTTTCATCTAGTGCAACCAAAGGACTTCCAGGGAAAGACTTTAAATCAAATTTTCCTCTTCCAGTAAAACATGAGGGTCATTTGAGGATGAACCAGTGCAATGACACTAAGTAGAAGCAGAAGGAGGAGCTCACCCTTTTATTTTTGTCGCCCAGTTCTTTCATCAATCCAAACATAGGTCCTTTTTTCTCTCCTTCCTCTGCTTCTTGGCATCTTCTGCGCTGACACTCAGGTTACATGGCCAGAGGCTCCAGCACAGAGGAGCAACCCCTCAATTTACTCAGCCCCCGTACCTGTTAACACATCTCTTTGCTGCCACCGCTCCAGTTACTGCCCTTTAGCATCAGACGCTCGCTGCTTCCGCCCTGGAGCCTCCTTTGATCCTTGCGCTGGTTACCTCTATAAAATGGGTGCGAAGAGACTGAATGGCAACTCCCTTGGGCTGGCAGAGGGAAGGTGGGTACGCAGCGAGACACAAAAAAATGGTGCTGTTATTCTTGCACGCTGGAAACAATAGCTGACTCCCTGAAGCCGAAGCTTCTGTGCAGCGAGGAAAGAGGTAGATAATGGTAAAGACCAAAGGCTGGGACTCGCGATGCCTCGTTGTCCTTGGCTGCCCAGCTTGTCACCTGCTTTTAGGCTGGCTGCCTGGCTCCCCGTCACAGCAAGGGAGCAGATCCTGGTACCGAAGGTGTGGTTCAGGGAATACTTTGCTCCAGGGACCTACTCGGTGTGAACAAGAGGCGCTGGATTTCACTTCTCCTGCCCCACCGAGTCCTCCGGTTACTGAGGGGCTTGTGCAGTTAAATGGCCCCGTATGCTCCTGTGCTTGTGTGACTCATCTTTTCACCTGCTGAGCTGTTAAACCCTCCATTTTGGTCTGCTCCGTCACGGCTCTTGTAATCTCTCAGGTCTTTTGAAATGGAAAAGAAGCAAAAAATGCTCCGCACAGAGATGCTGTTGGGCCATGAGGACCTTGTGGGACCCAGGAACAAGCCAGGCACGGTGCTGGGCAGTAGGGACAGAGCCTGCTCCAGGTGGGCTGATCCTGAGCACTGGGGTTGCTTCGAGAGGCTGGGGATCGCTCCCTAGCAAATACCTTTGTTGGGTAGATAGAGCTAGCAAGACCTCTTGGCAGGCTGGTTACTGTTTTTCTAGCTGAGTGTGCCATCTGTAAAGGAAGATAATTATGATTTGACTTACCTTCTCTACTTGGATTGCAAGTGCTGATCATTACCACACCTTTATCAGAGAGATCCAAAATAGCTGGAACTGGTGCCTAAGATCACCGCTAGCCTTAGAGCTAACTTCTACCGCTTGACGTTGGAGCCAGGGAGAGTCATCTTGGAGAGGCTGTATGCTAGAAAAGCAACATGAAGGTTTTGTGGTGCAAATTCACAGAATCGCGGAGTGGTTGTGGTGCGAAGGGACACCCGGTGCAACCACCCTACTCAGTCAGGGCCACTCAGAGCCAGTTGCCCAGGACCATGTCCAGATGGCTTTTGAAGATCTCCAACGATGGAGACTTGTTCCACGGATTCTATCTATGTTAAAACGTCCCCACCACCGCAGTGAGACCTAAGCAGGAAACCTAAATGAGAAGAGAGAGAGCAAAGACGCTGAGGCACATGAGATGACCCTGATGGTGGGATGTTGGGTGCCCCTTTGAGTGGAGGATCAGACCAGAAGCGCAGACCACATTCCCAACAGTTGCACTGATCATCTGAGATGCGTTAGACCTGGCTGTCAAAAAGAAATATTTAACTCTTGTCTTCAGAGTGAAGGTGGGAACAAGTGTCAGCAGGGGGCAAAATGCTACAGCAGCGAGGGCTGACGGAGAGCTGGGAAGGTGGTGAAGGGGCTGACGTGGAGCTCATGTAGACTGATGGAGCCCCAGAAACCAAACCGGAGGGTTCCTGTCATCCCTTACCGTGGGATCTCCTTTGAAGTACCTTGTAGGAGGAGGAATGGAAAAGCATGAGTGCACACACCTACAATCTTCATGGGATAAACCAGCATCCTTTCCCAGTTTCATGTTCATTTTCATCCCTAAAATGTTACTATTTTGACAGAGGTGGGGAACACTGCATTCATTAAGTGTGATTCATCTTTTATTTGTGATACCGTGTAGAGATCCCACGGAGCCAGGTCCTGTGTGGAGAGCTACTGGAGTGTGTACCGAGAAGTACAGCCCCTGCCCCGAAGAGCTGATATGTATAGAGCGGTCCTGTTGTATGGTGCCCTGGATGTGGGAGGCAGAAGGATCAGCGCATCCCTTTGTTGGTGAACTGTCGCTTGGTTTTGGTTTATAGCTGCTACTTCTCTCATACAGAGATCCGCAGGTGAAGGAGAGCGATGGATGGGAAGGGGAGCTCTGTAGGACAGCAGAAGGACGTGGGAAGGCATACGGAGTTTTACTGAGGCAAACCACGTGTATTTTAGCATGGTGGAAGGAAGGCCAGAGCTGCCTCTGCGTGATGTGTCCTGGCTGTGGCATCAGGGTTGGGCACATGCTGACAAGAGGTCCCCGTAAGTCGCTTCTACTTTGCCGCTGAGCTGGTTCCACCCTTATGCCTGGATCTACCGAAGGAGCATCCCTGCAACCCTCTGATGCGATGGAGTAAGTCAGATGCAGAAATGTTCCCTTCTTTTCATACAATGCCAACAGAGCAGTTAGTACCACGAGGACACCAGTGGCTTTGGGAGATTTCTTTGCTACTTTCTCAGAGAGTTTTCTGCTGGTGAGATAAAACTAATCAGACATAACTCAAAAAATGAAATTATCTTGGACCACCAAGCTGTACCTTGTGGAATGGCTCCATCTGTTTGCTCCGCACCTTACTGGCACAACTAAAACATTTGGGGTCTTTGCTGGAGATGACCTTTCTGTCTTCAGCCTTTCTACTGACCTTCCTAATGAGGAATCCAGCTCTCCAAGGCTGAGTGTGTCCTTGGTTGGCAGTAAAGGTCCAGCTGGGTTCGAGTGCTTGTGGCACCATGTGTGATGTGGTGTAAGGATGACACTTGATCCCAGGGCTGGCTGCACAGGTACCTGTCCCAGAAAGCTGCTTGGGGGTGAGACCATTCACCTGGTCCTCAAACGCGACATCCCAAGTCGGGTACTTCCCTGCAACGGTCAGGCAGGAGGGGATGATGCCAACTGCCCACTGCGTTTCTGGTAGCTCCTCTCTGACTTAATAGAAAAACACTGACCGCAGAAAATGTACAATATTTTTTTTCTCTGCATTTTCCTGAAATCTGTTGAACTGCTTTGCCTGTAGAGGGAGAAGAGGAGGGGTGATATGGGGGATGGGGAGGAAGAAATAATAGTCTCTGTTCAATGAAACTCCCCTAACAGACAGTTTGTGTTGATTTTTCCCCCTCCAAACACATAGATCTAATCTGAAAATCCAGGGCTTAAAAGCACAGATGTTTAGTCTGACACACAAACATGGCATCTTTCCAGCAAGTGAAACAGCTTTGCCGCTGGTGAGTTCCGAGGAGCTAATCTGGGATGAGAGGAGTTAAAGCTGCTCAGCAACAGCTGCATCCTCAAACCGGGTCACCTGAAACTTTCCTTCCCTCCCCTGCAGGTGAAGGGGTCTTTCCCTTTGTCCTAAAGCACCTTTCAGAGATGTTACTGCTGCTTCTGTCCCTCAAAGTGTCCTTTGGGGCAGGGGCAGAAGCAGTGGTGGGGATGTAAACCAGTCAATGGCAGTGGCACCGTGGCAGATCTTGCGAGATGGTTTTTGTGAGTCTCATCTCCATGCCCAAATAGGTCAGGGGGAAGATAGTATTGGATTAATTCTGTCTATGCATAAATCTGATAGTCAGAGACATGTTGGGTTGCAAGTCGGGATGGCTAGCCATTTATTTCTAACTCATTAATTTTAATTCCAGTCCATGCCAGCAAGGATTACAGGTCACCCCACTGCTGATGTTCCTTGCTTGACTTAATAAGTATCTCAGCATCTGCCATTTATAACTGGTTCCTCCAGCTGGTTTAAGAACATCCCACGCCTGAAACGCCCTTCTGCTTCTAAGAAAGGCCACCTGGAAAGAGCAAAGGCTGCCCCGCTTTTGCCTGCGCTCTCCCTTTGCGGAGCGTGTCTTTTCAAATGGTGAGAAATCTGCTTTAGAGGCTGAGCTGTGCCTCTTGTCTTCACTGCCAGCGTTGGAGCTGGGGGGCGGTCAAAATCACACTTAGAAATGGGCAAAATGGGCAGCCTCTGCAAAGTGGTGGTTGAGATATGGGGGTTTTCCTTCAGCAAAGCAACCAGCGGGCACTTCAGAGCTAAACCCTTTCTTGTGCTGCTCATGGGATAATTAATTAATTGAGAATGAAGATGCCACCACGTTTTCCAAAGCCTGGAAGTCTGCCTATCCTATCGCTGATGATCTACACCAGAGTCAAAGATAGGGAGGAGTCAACATCCAACCTTATAACTGTACAAGCATCTATACATCGGGAGTACCAGGGATATAAAGAGGATATAAGGAGATTCCCTAACATCTGGAGAACTTGTTTTTTAAAGCCAGCTAAATAGCATCCAGAACCTGTAGGACGCCTGTAAAGCTCTGGGGAGAGAGGAGGAGAGGCTAGTTGGAGACCCAGTGCAAGCACTCCGTCATGTGGTTCACATTTACGTTAAGGTGCTTCTGGAAATGACGTCTAGATTACTGAAATTATTTGGAGACAGTGCTTTTGAGAATGGTGCCCTAACGTGAAGGTGTTAGTAAGGTAAAAATGACCAAAAATAACCCTGTGATCAACTGACTGCTTGTAACATCCCTCTTGCTTCGTGTACGTATTAGATGTTGCCCCTTTTCCATCTGTAGGACTCTGTTTTCAAACCTTGTGCACCTCCCAGAATGACATCTTCTACTTTTCTCCCTCGTGTTTGACACCTCCCTGTGTTTGGTTACAGCAATATTGCAGGGGGGTCCTCAACTGGGCACTCCTCTCCTCCTGTCACCCCACTGCTGTACAAGCACAGGATGGCTTGGGGCACAACGTTTCTCGCTTGGGATAAAACATCGATAAATCATCTAGAAATGCCGAGCATGTGATTTTGGGCATGGCGCAGCTCAGAAATGGATGTGTGTCACTGAAGGGTTGGACTCGTTTGGACTGGGTTTGGTTTGGGCTAAGGGGAACAGAGGGGATTTGAGCCATGTTGGCCCCAGGTCTTCAGCAGGCTTGCATTTCATGGAGTCAAAACTCATGACACCAAGGTGAGAGGTGCAGGTGATTCACTTAAAGGAAGGGATGCCATCCTGAGGGACCTTGACAGGCTTGAGAAGTGGACTGTTGTGATCCTCACGAGGTTCAACAACGCCAAGTGCACATGGGTTGGGGCAATCCCCAGTATCAATGCAGATGGGGACCATGAACAGATTGCAAGCAGCCTTGCAGAGGAGGACTTGGGGGTACTTGTGGATGAAAAATGACCTGGCAATGTGTGCTGGCAGCCCAGAAAGCCAACCGTGTCCTGGGCTGCATCCAAAACAGCATGGCCAGCAGGTCAAGGGAGGGGATTCTGCCCCTCCGCTCTGCTCTGGTGAGACCCCCCTGCAGTACTGCCTTCAGCTCTGGGGTCCTCAGCACAAGGAGGACATGGACTTGTTGGAGCGAGTCCAGAGGAGGCCACGAAGATGATCCGAGGGCTGGAGCACCTCTGCTGTGAGGACAGGCTGAGAGTTGGGGTTGTTCAGCCTGGAGAAGAGAAGGCTTCAGGGAGACCTTGTTGCGGCCTTTTAGTATTTAAAGGGGGCTTATAAGAAAGACAGAGAAAGACTTTGTACCAGAAACTGTAGTGACAGGACAAAGGGTGACAGTTTAAAACTGAAAGGTTGGACATAAGGAAGAAATTTTTTATAATGAGGGTGGTGAGGCAGTGGCAGAGGTTGCCCAGAGAAGCTGTGGCTGCCCCATCCCTGGAAGTGTTGAAGGCCAGGTTGGATGGGGCTTTGAGCAACCTGGTCTGGTGGGAGGTGTCCCTGCCCATGGCAGGGAGGTTGAAACTAGGCGAGCTTTAAGGTCCCTTCCAACCCAAACCATGCCATGATGCTACAAAAATGAGATGAGTTTGTTAAGCTAGGCCACCGCGCCGCCAAATACGATCTTGGTCCTCAGCAACAGACTGTGTCTTGTATTTGTGCAGCGAGAAGCTGCTACAGAAAGCACGCTCTGTTGTTGTACGCGAGCTCCTGTACCATTTAATGCCTGGTTAGGGGGGTCTCTTATTTAACAGCGATACTGAGGAGCCTTCTGTGTATTATGCTTCTAGGCAGGGCGTGATGGAAATGGGTGTTTTTGTAGGAAAGCTGCTTTTCAAAGCCTTTTGAAAAGGCTGGGACAGCAAAGACTTTCAAAGATGGGGATGTCTCGGTTGCTATCCACTGCATTGCTATTGATATTAAAATATTTAACCTGAGTGCTGCATTGTTCTGGATAGGTTTGAAATGAATTTAATTTAGCATAATTTTGGTGACTGTTTGTCCTAGGTTCCTAATATGGGGATTGGGGGATTTGAGCTCTGTCATAGCCTCTCAATGTTTATTTGAATATCACTAAAATCTAAGTGACACCAGGTGACGTTTAATGCCTGCTTGGGGAGACCTTGTTTATTGGCAAAAAACAAGAATGGGCCATAAAAAATGAATTCCAGCGTTACCTTGACTCTATTCTCTCTTTCATATGCATCCAGGCTGCTGTCATCAAGGAAACCTGAAATTCTCTCTTTGGGTTTTTTTGCACACAAAATGGCCAAGATACATCACTTAACTGCTGCTTAGGTGCGGGCAAAAATATTTATGGTCCCAGTGCAAATAAAATCTCCAAACATTTCAGAGAAGTCATTCCTTCCGGCAGCTGTCGCCGCTGCAGTGCCCCGTTGGACCTGATTGCAGCAGCCCTTCCAGGCTTTTGAGCAGTTTTTGGACTGGGAATTGCCCCGCCAAAGAAGGGGAAAGTTATTTTCTGGGGCTCTGTACTTCAACTGCAATTTCCCGCAAAGGGCATTTTAGTGCTCTATTGCAAGAGGGAAGAATTATTCTGACAATTTGTTAGTTTTCCTGAAATCACCTTTGCAAACTTGTCCCCTTTTCTAGTGCCAAGCTGCAGGTCAGGAGGTGCTGCTTGGAGAGGATGGGATGCGTCCATCTTCGCTTTGGGGAGGGACCTCAGGCTTCTCCTGGAGTTCCATCTAGAGAGGAGGAAGATGGGAAGGTCCTGAAGGCTGGTGGCCTCTCTGGACCACCATGGCTCGCTCTGGTGTCCCCTTACGCGACCTTCTACCCTGTGGCAGCTTACCAGGGCTCTCAGCCCTGGCTTTCCTGGCCCTGTGGTCACTCTTGACCCCAGAGCCACTTTGCTGCTGGAAACCCTTGCTGCAAAGCTCATGGCTGTGTTTAGCAGGGAAGACACCATGGCCAAACCCAATTCCTTTCCATACCTCCTCTGGGGAAGAGCATTTCTCTACCGAACCCCAAAAAGCAGGTGCTGCTCTGTTGGCTAAGGATGTAGAAACCACACAGTTCTCTGCGGTTGCTTTTGTGGTTGATTTCACAAGAAAAATCGTTGCAGTTTGGGCTGGGGCTTTCGTTGAGAGGAGGTCCCAGCTGGACCTTCCCAACGTCTGCGCCGTGGCTATGTGGGCAAGGTGGCCAGTGTCTCCATGGACCTCTTTGCTCTGGAAGAGCTCGCTGCTCCAACTTCAGCTTTCCTCTTGCCGTGCTGACAACGGTGCCATCCAGCCCTGCGGTACAGATCATTCCCAGCTGCTTTCTACTGAACCAGTGAACATCTTAGCCATCAGCACTGCAATAACCTCAAGGTTTCACCACAGAGGTCTTCCATCATGGTTCACCTCCTGCCCTTGCTGGAGCAAGACATGAAAGCCCAGAACCTCAGAGGTTGGAGCAACACATGGGCTTAGGTAGAGCATCGCCTGCTCCGAACAGCAGCATCCTCCGGTCCTTGGCTTTGGTTTAAAGTCCGCTCTGTGATATTCGTATTTGAAATGCCAGCCTGGAGGGAAAAACACAATGGGGCTGAGGCTCAGGTTATTTTCCCCTATTCGAGTCCCCTGTTTTTTTATATAGGGTGGCACCGGGATTCCCAGCTACCCAGCTGTACCCAAAAAAACCGGCTGATTTAAACCTTAGCAACCGGGTATTTTTGTTTAGATTGTATTTATTCTCCTGTGAGAGTCATTGTTCTCTCCCATGCCTTGACCGTTTCGAAGGCTGATGATAAAAGCCCTCGCTGACAACAATACAGTTGAGTTCAGCCTTTTGTTGGGGAGATTAAAATAGAGAATGAATTGTGAATAACAGGGGAGGGCTAAAAGTTAGTTGTCCCAGGCTGTTGTTTAATCACTTCAGGGATAAGAAACTGCATTTTAATTTTTTTTTTTTTTCAGAACTGCTGAGGTTTGTGTTGGTATCCGCAGGGGGCTGCAGGGGCTTGTACCCACCCTGTTGTTTAAGACTAGGGTTATTTCAGTTTGCATAATCCTGTGTCAGTAGGAAATAGATTTATAGCAATAATATTAGGTTTATGGTAGGTTTATAGCTATATATATAAAAAAAAGTAGCTTTATAATACTAGGTTCATAATAGGTTTATAGCTATATATATATATATAAATTTGTA
>NW_009616868.1:0-29977 GCF_000690535.1 Cariama cristata
ATGTGGGGAGAGGGGAAGAGGCCGGGTGGGCTTGCTTCTGGCTTTGGGGATTTGGGGTAGGCTTCGCTTTCACAGCGATTTCTTGCTGTTCCCGTGAGCTGGGACCTGTTGGCTTGAGAGAGTTGTGGTCCCGTGTGGTCAGTCCCTTGGTTGAGCCCAGGGAACCGGCCAAAACTGTGAGCAGAAATCAGCCGGCTTGCGGTTTGGCTTGGCATGGATCACCTTTTTCAAACTCTTCTTCATAGGTGTGAGGAATGGAAAATTACTTAGAAAAAAGAAAGCAGGAGTTCAGATCACCTGGTGGCAAGAAATAATGGGACAAAGTACTAGAGACTTTTGACTGTGTGTGGGAAATGGTGCAGCACCGGAGAGCAAAGCTGGTCCGAAATTGGGGCCTTTCACAGGCGGGGACAAACTTTCTTCCCTAAGATTGGGGTTTTTTTGTTTGGTTTGGTTTGATTTTTTTGTTGTTGTTCTACTTTATTTTTTTACAGGCTGTTAAGCACTGGTAATGGGTGGGGCACAGCTCGTGTTAAAACTTTGGGAGTGCTGATGGAGATAAACCAGTCAAACCTGGCAAATTTAGCACTGTGGTGTCAGGCCATGAAGTCTCAACGGCAGTGTTTGAAATACGCATGGCTGGGGAGCTTCATCTGCAGCTGTGTGCCAAGCATCGCCGATACTGATGGGGTTAGACTGGCCTTGTCAGTCCTGAGAGATTCCAGAAAAAAAACACTGCTGCGGACAAGGCCACTGTGCCCCAAATGGCAGACACTGCAGTTTTTGGAGGTTGTCTTGTTTACTACTTGTTGCCTTTTGCTAGCAAAAAATAACAGGTTTAAATGTGCAAGACCAGCTGTGATTCTGGTCAAGACATGACCGTCGTGCCAGCACGGGGCAGGAGGCAAAGATGGGAGTTTGGTGGCATGGTGGGAAGGTTGGAGCACCTGTTTTGCTCACTTCTACAATGCGGAGCAACTGCATGGCAGGACTGCAGATCCCCTCAAATAACATGCAGCCAGAGACCTTTTTCCTTATTCCAAGTAGCAGAAGGAGAAGCAGCAACTTGTACCCTGAGTAACTTGTACGCCCATTCTGTTCCCTCAATCGAATATACCTTGGGGCACTAGACATACTCTGTGGCTGGTGCTGTTGATACGACCTCGGTTTCCCAGAGCTTTCAGTTCATGGTATTCCAATTCGGCGAATAAAAAGCTTAAAATATTTTTACATTCACTTTCACATTAACCTCAGAGTAGACCTGCCAAATCTGACATGCTGAAAATAAGTGATACTCATTTTGGATTAATTTTAAGGCACTCTTAAAAAGCATTACCCTTCCCCCCCTTCTGATAAAAGAATTTTGCAGTTGGTTTCAATGATCCATTTAAAATCTCACTCTGCTTTTGAGGTTCTTTTTGTAATCTAATTTAAATTTCTACTGCTTGGAAGACCTGCTAAGAATTCTTAATTGGTATATGGAGCAGTAAATATAAAAACAAATGGCAAAGAATAGTGGAAGAGAACAAAACACTTCGAATACAATAGAAACAAGGAGTGACTTTGTTGCCACTATTCCAGCAATGCAAACTTTTTCCTTTAACAGCACGCTGAACGTCAGTTCTCTTCCATGACCTTTTACCCTCTTCTTACATATACAGGATTTTTCTTTCCTGAATTATTTTTGGAATCATGGTTCTGCAAGATTTGATTTCCTCTTTTCACCCCTCTCTTTCTCTCCCAACTTCTTTGAAACCAAGAAATTAATTTCTTTCTCTAATAATTGCAGTGTGGAATGGAGATTATATCATAGAAATTAGAGATGCAAATGGGCAAGTCAGGTCATTCAGCAGTGCATCTGCACTGCGTGTGCATGATGCTCCCCACACTGTAACATGTTCTCTAGTGTTTTGTCCAATCCAATTTTGTAAATTGGGTTGACTTCTATTTAAATTGGGAGGCTGTTCCATAATACAGAGAGATTACCAAGAGGAATGTCCTACATATGGCCCAGTTTAGGGATTTATTTTTTTTTTAATCAAGCTTTTGCCGTATAAGTTTTAAAAACTTCTTGCTAACACCATATGGGGAAATGTAGAGAAACCATCTAAGAACACTGGAATGGTGATGCAGCTTGTAATCACTCTGAAGGAAAAGTGAGGATTAATCTCGTCAATAAGTGCATTATGGGGACTGCTTCCACAGCAGTTCTTCCCACACAAGCACCCATTGCCCCAAATAGGAGCTGCTCAAGTACAATAGCTGCAAAATCAATCCCACTTTATATAGCATCCATTGAATAACAAAGTAAAAGTGCAGTGCACTATTAGTTTATCTACAGGCTGAAAGTCTCTCAGTTGGTTTTGCATTTGAAGTGATGAAGTGCAAAATTATTATACAGCTGCCTAAGCAGACATCCATTAATCTTACCCCAGAAATTTGAAAATTATTTGCCCTAGTTTATTTGGTGGAGAAGGAGACGGGAGGTGCAATTTATTTAGGCACCTCACTGGGCTTGAGTGATTTCAGTGTGAGCTGGCCATCTACACAGCTGCTTGGTGCCTTAGACCTTTGTAGCTTTTGGCCTGAATATTTGGCCTCCAGTTCACTGCTCTAAACACTGCTTAGGACTTCTAATTCAGTCATTTGTCATATGAGGCATTAGAGTTCAAGTAACTGCAGTGCTTGTCACTGGGGTTTGAGTAGCCACAGTGCTTGTCACCGGGGTCTGAGTAGCTGCTCACTCACTCCCCCCCAGCAATAGGATGGGGAGGAGAATTGGAAAAAGGTAAAACCTGTGGGTTGAGATAAGAACAGTTTAATAACTGAAATAAAACAAAATATAATAATAATAATGATTTTAATGAAAAGGGAGATAACAAAGAAAGAGAGAGCAGTAAAACTCAAGAAAGAGAAGTGATGCACAATACAATTGCTCACCACCCCCTGACCGATGCCCAGCCTGGCCTGGAGCAGCGATCAGCCCGTCCCAGCCATTTCCCCCAGTTTCTATACTGGGCATGCCGTTCCATGGTATGGAATATCCCTTTGGATGGCTGGGGTCAGCTGTCCCAGCCGTGCTCCCTCCCAGCTTCTTCTGCACCTCCTTGCTGCAGAGCAGTGGAAACTGAAAAGTCCTTGACTTAGGGTAAGCACTACTTAGCAACAGCTAAAACATCAGGGTGTTATCAACAGTGTTCTCATACTAAATCCAAAACACAGCACTGTACCAGCTACTAGGAAGAAAATTAATTCTATCCTAGCCAAAACCAGGACAGTATACGTGTTTTTTTTTTAATTAATTGGCCATTGTTATGTAGTTTAATGTTATGTTTTTGTTTCCAAAGATAAACAGTCAGTGGGTACTGTTGTCACTTGACTGCTTTGGAAATCAAGATTCTTTTTCAGGTGCCTGAGGCTGTGTGTGGTGTTCCAGGCTGGAGCAGCAATGTAGTTTTGAAGTTAATTCCCCAATTGTCTCCACTTACCGAGCTCTGGTTTAGTTTGCAAAGTGTTTTTGGTACGTGCTAAATAAATTTTGTTTCCTTTCAGAGAAATTAAAGCAGAAGCTTTCCTCTGCTCGTGCACCAAAACCACTTCGACAGCTGGTGATGGTCCAAGCCTGTAATGAGTCCCTTGAACAACTTTGAATCAGCTGGGGGAACACACGCTCGGTTCAGGGGATTGGACTAAGCCTCGTCTGAAGTAAGTTCCCCAAACAGCTTGAATTGCAGATATAGGGGTCTCAGCACCAACAAATTCGATTGACTTATCTGCGCCTATAATGTCAAGTTATTGGCTAATGATAAACTTAGCCTGAGATTTTAGGAATATAACAACCTTTGTGTGCATTAGGGGCTCCCTACATGCCTCTTCCAATTCCACTGGAAGAATAAATCATCTTTCTCTCTGGCTTAATCACTTGGAAACGACATCATCTTGAATTAGAATTGCTTTTTCCTATTTACAAACCCAGGAATTGTTTCTAAGAGCTCTGCTCCTCCCACGTGGCTTTCTTTGCCTCTTTTCCAGCTGGGTCCAGCACGATTCCAGTGCTCAGATGACAAAACACCATCCGCAGGGTGAAGGGGGTGGAGGTACATTGTGAGGGTGTAACTGCCCACCACACATTTAGATCTCTTTTCACTGAATCAGGTGAAAAAGATAGTACTTAATGCCTTTAAGAAAAGGGCTGCCTGCGTGACAAGTACAAATTATACTTCATGTTCCTGTAATTTGACCAGTCAACACCTGGTCTAAAACAAGTGATATACTGTTAAAAGAGAATTCCAAAGCCACATCTAACACACAGACGTATCATTTTCCCTATGAAATAAACAGGCAGTTAAACCCCCATCTGCACCCAACCCTCCCCAGAAACCAGGAAACTTAAACACTCAAAACTTTACAAATAAGGTTTTAAAAAATGAAGAAAATGTGGGTAATAGCACATCAATTTATATTTACAGATATGTTCCTTTTTTTTAAATGGCTGTATAAATCAATTTTCAGTTTTTGAATCACTATAAAAATAGAAACATTTTCAGATAAAACCTGGAAAATAAAAATTCACCAGATAGGGACTCTATCAAAATAAGTATGTTTTATCTTGGCTAATAAATTTAAGTACTACTTTAGTTTTGTGTATATAAATAAGAAAACTGGAGTGCTCAGATGACATTGGTTTAATAACTTCTGCTGAGAATTATTCTTTAAATTGTGTTCACTGCCAGAACTGAGTGTAGGTGCCCAGCAGATCAAACAAAAACAAAGCAGTAAATAATCGTTCAAGAAAGTGCTTTTGAATTGTGGCACTTGGAGTAATAACAGTTTGGCTCTCCATAATACAACATATAATTGAACCAGCTTCAAAACAAACAAACAAACAAACCCAAACTTACTGAGAAAGAAGGATGTCTCCATGCCTCAGAAACATGTGGCTAGAAAAAAACTCAAGAGAGAACAAGAGCTTAAAACCAGGGCAAGGAAGGAAGGAGTCTGCAAGATTCAGTGGCTGCCAAAGAAGAAAGGAGTTTGGGGGCTGGTAGTGAGGAAAATGCACTCTAGTCTGCTTCGGGCAGAGTCAGCTGAGTGAGCTCAAACTCCCCTTCTTTGCTGCTTGACCAAAATCAGCAAAGCTTGAACAAGTTTGGGACTGACTCCCATGAGCCTTCCAGTTCTGTGAGGGCAGGGATGTCTATCAGAAGAGAGAGCCATTAGTAGAGAACATTTGCACACTTGTCTCCAGGCTGAGCATCTGCCCACGGCACTGGCCTCAAGAAAAGTACCTGCGACTGTGCTTACATGTGGTTAGGTGTATATTCTGAGGATGTCTTGCGGCTGGAGCCATTGCCTAAGGAATGTCTTACACTGTGTTATGTAGGAAGTATCTGTCCTGAGAGGTGCTAGGCATGGGCCATTCCTCCTGATCTCGTTAGAGCTCCTACTGTGAATAAGGGCTTGTCTACACATAAAGCTATTTCTGATTAGTGCCACATGTGGATGCTCTGGCCACACATGACATTAATCAAGAACAATTAATCAGGAACAACTCCATGTGTAGACAAGCCCAGACTTAATGTGAGGGTGGTCAGAGAGTGGTGCTCTGCACAAGAGAGACCTCAGAGCAGATGAGTAATTGCCGCTCATTTCCATGTGGATAATAATGCTCTTGGCAGGGAACGAATAGACATTTGAGAGTGATTTAATTTTTCATTACCAGGTACACACACACACATGCACCGCTGTCAACAATACCCAGTCCCATGAACACTGGAGTGTGGATCACTAAAATGAGCATCTCCCGCTGTCGCTGCCTGGTATGTGCGGCATTAGGCTTTGTATGCGTTACTGGACACTTGCAAGCATAGCTATGTTGGCCAAAGGTGGGAAGAAGTACATTTATTCCTTTATCTTAGGAAAGAATAAGCACACAGAACCTAACCCTTTGCCACTAAATGGCTTGTTTTCCTCAGGACAAGCTTGGGTTAAATTTTCTTCTTTACAACCAAATTATTGGTAGTGCAAGGCTGCTGAGCAGTACTTCTTGTGTGGGCAGATTTTAACGATTGGGATGGTTGAGTGTACCACAGGATAACCTCTTCCTGTTACCATCATGGGAGTTGCCCGAGTCAGGGCTGATAGGAAGCAAGATTATTCTGGAGGCGATTTGGTATGCTCAGGGAATCTTTATCCATACCTGAGCTGGCTCCCAAACTGGCTGTTACATTATTCTTATGCAAGCTCTTTTCTGTACCAGTTTGTGAGGAGCCACCTGCCCATGTTTAGCTTGCTCTGGGTGTGACCAATACTTCTTTGCCCTTTTCTTCTCCCTGCCTTTTGCTGCTCAGACCAAGAAGCCACTGCTCTGGCTCAGTGCCTGGTTGAGTTGGCAGGACCCCGTTTCCACACTGCTGGGATGATGTGCTTTTTCTACTCAGAATATTTAGTGCAGTTCACTCCAGTATATATTTTCTCATGAAGCAATATGAAATCTCTTGAAAGGCAGTGTGTCACAGATTAGGATAAAGAAATTTTATTTTATTGCATATTGTTGTATTTTATTGTATTTTATGAGGGAGGATGCAAAATAGCAGGCCAGTATTCAGATCATGTTTGTATTTAGTCTGATATGGAGCCACACATGGGCACAGGTTTTCAATATCTCAGGCCATAGCATATTTTTGGGCAAGTATCTCCTGTCGAAGCTGTTCTACTTCACTGGGAATGGGAACCTGTGAGACTAACCTGTTAGTTAAAGTGGTCATATGGGAGACCAGATTCATGTGTGTGTTCCAGGAAATGTACAATTGTTTACACAAAGCGGAGCAGCTATAGCAGGACAGATTGAGACAGATTTTTTCAAAACACCAAACGGCTTTGACATTTGGCCACTTCCCAGAGAAACAGGAGAATGGGTTCAAGTTCATTCAATGAATCAGGCAGAGAGGAGACTTCAGAACCTATTTCCCAATACACAGGCATGTGCCCTAGTCCTGACAGATGTGTGCCCTGACCCTCCTGCTCTCTCTTACCTCCCCCCCAAATGCTGAATGTGAGATTTCCAGCAGGGATTAGGCATGAGGTAGGGCTCTGAGCGGCTTCGCAGTCTGACATGTGCCTACCTGTTGATCTCCTGCTCTGCCCTCAAATTTAAGCAGCGATTGAAAAGGATCTGTGGGTTGTTGTAATGCTGAAATGTTAACCCGAGGTACCTAAAGGTGGAGTTAGGCACCCAAGTCATTTGTAGATTTAGTTCATAAAATCTGAAGTGTGGTATAGCTTAATAATTGGTTTCTATAATAAGCACTTAATTTTAGCAATAAAAATGTGTTTCATGTATGTATAAATTGGCATTTTTAATTACCCATTTTTCTAATACTCTTGTGAGGATATAATTTATATTGTAATGTCATGGCACTGAAATGTAATTCTAGGAATAGCGTTTTTGGTATGAACAGGTTTTTTTCTTGTTATGTTTTACTGAACCATTTAAAATTATAGTCAGCTGAGAGAGCGTGTGCAGCGTTTATTACAGATCCTTTCTTAGGCTGATTCTAGATGTCCAAAAACCTGAAAAATAGTGGCTTGGCATCTGTAACCTTTCCTTTCAGTTGATTTATGCTTTTAAAACCTCATCATTAGCTCACAGCAAAATGCTCTTCATGGTGCCACACCTTAGAGGCCACCTCAAGCTCTGGCTGGAGCAGAACGTACATATTGTTGTGTCCCCTATGCAAGGGTTCTACGCTCCTATTCTCTGATCTGTGCTGTCTTTTGATATGTTTAGAGTTGTGAGATAAAAGAGTTAGCTTTAAATCTCAAAGCCATATGTTTTTCCTAGTTAACAAAAAGAACAACTCCTTTGCATCTGTGATCATAAGGAATTGGAGGTATCTGCGAAGCTTGGGCTAACAGTCAGCTGAGGGTTGGATACAGGGCACATCTGAGTCAGGAATCTATTACCATGGAATTTGTTTCCTCCATTTATTACCAGAGCATGAATCTGTTGACCTTTAGGTCGTGCTGTCTCTTCTATTACATCTTCTCTGGGGAGCAGAAATGAGAGGATCGAAGACATGTTTCTTGGAAGACTTTTTTTTTTTTTTTTTTGGGAGGGTTGAAGTTGGAAGGTTTAAGTGTTTGGATGTGAGTGCTGTTCATTAGGACTTAGTCTTAAATGGATGGAATACAGATATTTAGACTATGCTTAAATAAATAAACAATATCATAAGGGGACACAGCCTTTAAAAATGTCAGCTATCGAAAGTTACTGCAATTTTGGTCACTTTAACTCATGGAACTGGCATTCAGATGACAGATACCCAAGGTTTTGCTGACCTTGGGAACATTATTGAGTAATCAGTCATTAAGTAAGCATAAAGTGTTCTTGAACAATTTAGTCAATGTCTTCAGCACTTAACATACTTTCCCTTGAAAGCACGCATCTTCTTGCTCCATCTTCTATTCTGGGACACAAATTTGTTCTAATTTAAAGGGAACACCATTCTTCATTTTTCTTGTTTGCTTTTTCCTGTCATATCTCTTCTTAATGGGAGGAACAGCCTTCTGTTCAACTTTTGATTTTGTGTATGTCTCTTAATAAAAGTATAGTAAAACTTGAGGTTTCCATCTTCAGAGAGCAACGTAATCTTGACTGTAGAAGGGCTGAGTTCTGTCTTCAGATGAAAAAGCGAAATTCCCATTGAAATAAATGAAACTCAAGCATGTATAGCGAATAAAATTTGGATGTGGACTGTTTCTTACAAAATCCTGTGAGGAAGGCAAGCAAAGCATTATTATACCAATCTTTGCAGACAACCTGAGACAAAGAGTATTAATGAATTATTGGGATCCATTGAAAGACTCATTAGTTAAAGCTGTTACTGGCACTCAGGAGTTTCTGGGCTCCCAGTCGTATGTGCAATCCACTTGTCCATATTGCTGAAACGAAGGCACCCTATGGTGGTGAATAACTTGCTCGGCCAAGAGGTTACATGGAAGGTTGTCTACATTCTCCAGCTTCGCATGCGGACAACCAAATTGGTACTTGGACCCACTCACTTCTTTGCAGCGTATGGAAGCATATCAGCAGTGCATAAAAGGCTGTGGGGGCCATGGCTGAAGGACAGGACGTGCTCTTTGGTGTACCGGGGTGGCACTGCTGATGTCCATCGCACAGGAGGCAGGACAGGGTGAAGAGAGGGGATGTGGCGGAGGGAATGTCGTGATGAGAGAGAAAAGGGTGGGAGTGGGAGGAAAAGGAAATTGGAGGAGTATGAGAGAAAAAGCAGAATGTGATGGAAAGGGATCACAGAGCTAAATTAAACTAAAGCGTATTACTTGATGTCATTTCTCATAGTTTAAAAAATGCCCATTATATATATCCATCTGTTTATTTTCTATACATCATGACAATGCTACTTTTGAATATGTATTCCAGGAGTTATTGATTGCTTCAGCAATACAAATATGTGTTTTAGCCATTCTTAATTTGATTTTCTGGGTTTAACAAAGTTAGTGTTGTAGTTTATGATAGACTGGAATCAGAATTGCTAGCTGAAGCACAACGAATGAAACTGATTCCTGAAAAAATGAAGATTTGTACTTACTCCCACTGATAGTAATATTGGATTTCAAATTGACTTTAATTAAAGCAGGATTGTGCCCTTACATGAAAGCCACGATTTCCTAAGCATTACATTTTCTATTAGATGCAATGGGCATCCCTTTTATGGCTCGGAATGGAATATATATGCCCACATTTTATCACTAAAATTCCAGTGTAAAATCTACCCAGGGCCACCTGACTTAATGCTTTTTTATTCTGAGCTACTTAAAGGGACCCTCCTTAAAACTTCCTGGTTAGAAATACACCCTTGCTGGTGAAGTGCACTTAACTAATATACTCTGAATTATTAAAAAAATTATGGAAGTTTTTAATTCCCTGATGAAATGCATGGGATCATTGAGTAAGGGAGAAATGAGAGCTTGAACATGCAAAACATGCCTATACCAGCTTATTTAGGATGGGCACATAATCGAATGTCAGAGATACAGATACATATTTCTCTGTTGTTTCTTTCAGTTGCAGTAGCCTTAAGTGTTATTTTTACTGTTGTGGATACCACATTTGATAGGCGTAACAAAAATGTGGTTTTCAAGCTGACCCTTTTAAGGCAGAATAGCCCGAAGGAAACGCACCCATTCTGCTTCAAAGAAGATCTGTCAGTAGGAAGGAGGAATAATATGCATGCATAAGTAATTAATAATGATCTGAAGCTTTGATATTTTGTAAGGCCCAGAAAATTACATTTTTATGGGATGTAATATATTGTTGGGTTAAAAACACATGGCTTAATTCCATATCCTGTAACAAAATTTCTGTTGAGATAAATAGCAACTGAGCTTGAATAAGGACAGAAGTATCAAAAGCATTGGTTTGAGTGCTGCGTGTGTTCTTTTATTACACCAGCGAATACAGTTGTGGGTATCACTGCAATCCTTAATAGGATAATATGGATGAGAAAGATCTTCAACGCAGAGTATAATGAGGTGCTCAAATAGCCTGACTTTTCACTTAATTTATAGAATTCATTCCCCTGAAAAGCTCAATTTCTACATACCTAATAGTACAACATGAAATTCAGAGGCCAAATCTCATTGACTAGATTTTGTTTGAATATGTTTTAAAACAGCTGCTTTGACTTCATTAGATGTCTTTAATGTAGCCATTTGTAAAGTCCTTTTCTTGTATAATAGATTAACTTGCAGAGAGGAACCAGCTGATATAGCGATGCCTTTTGACAGCCCTATTTTTAGAAGCAGAGGGAGGTACAGTCAAATAAAACATGCTGCAATTAATAAGCTAGATATCAGTCGTGGATCGTTATGGGGAAACTCCCTTTGTACTTTAACAGTCTTCTGGGGCTTCCTGCCCCTGTTATAACCACAGAGAATCTTACAGGTAATTTTTACCTGGTGAGAATGTACCTGTGCACTTATCCATTCATCCATAATAGTGTTGTGTTGTTTGGTTTTTTTTTTTTTTCCAGGGACAAAAGATGTGAACCTGACTATCAACTTCCACTATTCATTTATCTCTCCTCTCATGTGTTGTTTCAGCTGGACATACGGACACTGAACTAACAGGTAACCACCCTATTATCTGCCATGGCTCCAGCAGCACCACTCTGGTACATTACACAACAGCGACAGACCACGGTTTGACGGCCTGGGGAATATGTTGTTATGATGTGTTCTGGAGGGGCTAAACTACTCACGATCCAAATAGTCAGTTATACAGAAACATGGAAAAATCCAGGAGATTTAATACTTAACCCCAAAAATTTTAATAAAAAGAAAATTGCAATTCTGGGATCAAAAGAAATGGACTAAGCATGGTTTAGCTTTTGCTGCATTATTAGCACAGGACCCTTGTGTGGGGAAAATATCCTCCTGATGTCAGACTTGTTTAGTTTAATTCTGTGCCTGAGACTTGACCAGCAGAGTTTAGATGTTGCCTTAATTGAAACATTACACATTTAGAAATTTGAGTAGCAAGCTGATGGAGTTCACAATTGAAAACACCTATGTATTGTTGTATGGCTAAACCGCCTTTTGTAAACAAATTGCGCACTGGTTGATTTGATATTGCCAGAATACGGTTATTGCGATAGAACAACTTTTCACTGAACACCTCTGCCCATTAAAGCTCTCACGAATGAAAACATTCAAGCCTAGGCTTCCTTGACTGGAAGCTTGGATTGGCAAGGTGAGGTTAGTTAACCTAATTTAGGAATCCCTCCCCTTTGGTACATTGACAGGTGTCTAGTGAGAAAAGCTGAAGGTCAAATCTATAAATGCAACTTCCCTGAAGGCTGACTACACTCAAGTGCCTCTATTCTTCCAGTGTCTTGTACGTTCCCCTTACCTTTTCCCACAGATGCTTAGATAAATTGGCTCCCACAGATGCTTAGGTAAATTGACTGTGCATTCCCACTGAGCACTGGAGAAGAATATGCAAAGCAGCTCAGATTAATACAGGCTAATGGGGCAGGGGATGCGCTCTCAGAAGTCCTTCTAATGCATTTTGTGATGGCATTACCTTTGTCAATGCAGGCGCTTGAATGCTATTATGTAGTATGGCACATTCTCTAAGTATATGAGGCATTTGTGATATTTCCAGTTACCACATATTTTTGGCCACATTCAGACAGCACCTTTCAAGGTCGTTTATAAACAACGGAGAGCTGGACAGGCATCCCCAAGGAACCCAACTTGTTACTTCTGTCTTCTGCAATCCATTGTCAGTGCATTGACTTTTTGTTTATGCCTATTGGAAGAGTTTGTTATCTAATTCTGTATACTTACATCCTACAACAAGTTATCTATTCTAATGCTCTGTCTAGACAAAGACTTAAAGGTGTGATGTTAGCACATGCAACTGACTTTAACCCATTCTAACCTGGTAGAGCCTAGGCTCCCCATGAGGCTTTAAGACACTCTATTTAGTGTGTGTTAAAGGTAATGTGTCTTGTCTAAAGCTTAAGAAAAGTACAATTTGACAAAAGCCTTAGGAAGACAGCAGTGTACATCACTAGTCTCTTTGTGCAGCAGTTTGATTCCATCCCCCCCTTCAAGTTGGCATCATATATTTTTGTAAAACAATGTGTCTTTGTTTTATTTATAAACCTGCCTATCACTTTTGCCTTTGTGGAAGACTCCACAGTTTTATCTTGGACTGACTGAGGCTCTGTTCACAATGAGTTTTGAACTGATGTATTTGCAGTCGCATTTAATCTGCAGTGTGGACTTCTAGTTCTGCACTGAGCTAGACAGTTAACCCTCAGAGTAAACTGTACTAATGACACTTGCTTTTTCACCAAGGTAGTATGTCTACATTAGGTAATGTCGCCACAGTTGTCCTGTATAATACAAGTTGTGCTGAATTATGCGGTCGAACTCAAGTGTCCTATGAAATATATGTTGAATTCAGTTTTTCCCAGAGCAGCCGTCACAATAGGTATCCAGAAAAGCATATTTTTTGAATATAGAAATTACTTGTATATAGTTTGTCTGATTCCTCATTTATTAGAACAGTTGGTTGATGTGCTGAATACTTAATTCTGAATCAAATAAAACAAGTCGTAACTTTTCTCTCTAGGACTATCTTGGTTTTCCATATTTAAAATCTGACAGCTGAAACATGAGGGATTTTTATCAGTGTGTAACCACTGTATGACTACAGTAATGCAAAAAAAAAAAAAAAAGAGAAGAAAAAGACTTTAATGTCTATTGACAACAGTCAAAGATTTATCTCCCCTGTGTTGCCTTGATGTTTCTCATTTCACAGTTTCTTTTTTTTTTACAGGTAAGGCAAAAAGAAGAGTAATTCTTTAATACTCTGATAGACACCTTATGATAGCATGTGTTTCTTATTTGTGCTAACTTGTTTTCTTGATCATTGAATATTGTCAGGTGTCAACCATTTAGGACCATCAGTATTCCAAGCTCTTACTCATTTAGATTCACTTATGTCTTTATTGTTTGCATCTAATGGTGGCAGATGCTGTACCACTATCTTTATCTCTTATTCTCCGATACGCTTAAACCATATTTTAGGACATATTCATTATCTACTTATTTTAATGCTGGCCTTTGTAAAAACCTATTTCAGATCCTCAAACATTCTGATGTCCTCTGTCAAGGTCTCGGCTAGTTCAGTTTTTGGTATTCCTACATCATATTATTTTGCACTGCCATGCCCTTTACGTATTTTGTCTCATTGATTCTTCTTATACATGCCCTACATAACTCACTGAGACCAATCTCTGTTTCATCCTCTCGCCTGTCTTTTGCTACCCTTCCACTTTTTATAGTGAATTTTTCTTTTTTGATAACATAATTTTCATCTCTCCAGTAAGCTGGTTTGTGTTCCTTCTTGCATTCTTAAGCAGGATAAACCTGCTCTGAGTGATTTGTAGAACCAAAGTCACTGTGACCCCTCATATCTTTCTTCCTTCGCCATTAAAATACTGCACTATAGTTCCAGTTAAGCATTTTGAGTGTGTGGAGTAAGATCTTTGCTTTTACTTCACGTCTGAGGAGTTCTGTCTTGCCTGTCCAGCAGCCAGAGAGCCACATCATCATGAATGGTGCTGGTGCTGCCAGCAGGTCCTCAAAATTCAGCATCCGCAGCAGTTCTGCAGGAGCGGTTAAGCAGCTCCAGGACACCTGCAGACCAGCAAGGCAGTTCTTTTCTCGCAGCTCGGTCAATTGGAAACACTGTCTTTTTATAATCCATTCTCTGATAAATAGTATTCTTCGTTAGCATTGGATTTATTCATGTATTTGATTTTATTAGGCAGCAGGACGATGAACACTCATTCTGCCTCATAAACATAACTTGCACTAGCCTGGTGTCACAATCTGGTGTGAGTTACATGATCATTGTTCACACATACGTTCCTGGGGGAGGGAGCTGCATTTCAAATGCAGACAAAAGAAATTTGACACCATTTTGATTTGAAGAGAGAGGCATGAAAGTGTCCTGTCAGGGACTGGATGCTGTACTTTGTCTATTAGCAAAGAGAAACCATTTCATCCATAATGCACACAAGCTGTTTCGAACGATAAGGCAGAACAAGAGACTTGTTAAAGGATGTTCTGCTTTTGCCAAGATGGGCATGAGACTCCTGTCTCAATATTGTCATTCCCCTGCCAACATAGCAGCAATGAGGTAAGGAAAACACTCCAGATCTTCATGTTATAAGATGGAGAAGTTCAAGTGGTAATTACTTGAACATTCAAGAACTGGGCACTTTCTTTTGTGGCAGAGGCTTTCTCTTACGTGTGAGCCCACGTACTGGTTTTGTAGGTCTTGTCCCTTGCCCATAGGACCCTAGTATTCTTTTGGAACAGTGGGAGTACAGAATGATCTGTGGAACAGAGCTTTATTTTCCCTCGTGCTGCTCCCCTGAGCAATATGACAGTAAGGAATAATTTTATTTTAGAAAGAATAGATCCATTAAAAAAAATTCCCCTTTCTGCACGAAATGTGGTGGTGTGATCGGCCCAAGGTTATAGGTGCCGATAGTGTCTAATTACTCTTGCTTTCTGTAAAGTTCTAAGAACAGCTTTACATTCTTTCATTATCTTGAGACAGGTGGAAACACTGTTCATTAAAAATTTAGCACTCTTCTCATTTATCCAGAATAGATTAATATGGTGGTGCACTATGAGAGGTAGTTGCATATGAAACCAGCAATGCTGTTACCCTTGAGCCAGATATGCGACTCCTTCTTAAAAGGATGCTGTAAATGCACACATTTCTCTATCAATCATGGCAAAGGCACAGGATTTTTCACAAGTGTCTATTAGTTCAGGTGCATCACTTCTGTGGTGCTTATCTTTATACAACTTAAGAGGAGCCTGATTTTCAAAGAGCAGGTGTCCATCATTTTGTAAAAATCCAGTTATATTAAAGTGTCATTCAACTTCAGGTATCCAGATGTACTAAGCCATTTTTTGAAGTCTTGTTCAAACCAATGTCTTCTGCAAGACTTTGTAGTCTAATTCAGCCAAATACAATGTAGAGAATATAAACAAGATGAGGCTTGAGAAGAGAGAGAGACATCAAAGGGAACAGAATGAAAACACAGAATTTGTCGTATCAGAGCTGACTACTGATCTGAGGAGGACTGTGTTCTGCTTCCAGCTGTGGTCAGTACCCTGTGATGTAAAAGAAGGGCCAAAAAATGTGATTCATAATATGCCATACAAAAATCCCCCCAAAGGTTTTTGCTTGTGTTGTTCACTGTAAATAGATTGGCTAAGTAAGAATGAGGTGGAACAAGAAGCCATGCATGCCAGTTGATAGTTGATGAAGGAAGCGTATCTGTGTCTAACATACAGGCAAAATGCTACAAGACTAGTTCATCCTTAGTAAAATATTATCCCTGTAATGCTGCCAAATGCAGTGCCTACATGGGTTATGTCTACCTTGAACAGAAACTGCTAGGTTTGCAAGGTGAATTTCTTTGGAATGATTTCTTTATTTTTTTCTGATTGCTCAGAAGATTTTTATGATATTTCATTCATTTCTTCTTTATGCAGGAGCTGTTGCTTAAGTTGGAAAACACAGCTCACCAGCTAAGGCATTGCTTCCTCAAAATGCGAATGTAGAGTTGGGCACTGGAGGTCAACCTGTGTGTCATATCCTTCTTACTCTTGCCTCAGTTCAAACTTGTGTCTTCCTGATTGTCACGTTACAAGAAGGTCTGAGCAAAATCATAGAATGGGCTATGTTAGGGGGGATCTTTGCCGGTCAGCTCGTCACCTCCCTGCCCCGCTCAAAGCAGTGCTAACATTCAGTCAATTGGTCAGAGCCTTGTCCAGGAAAACTCTGAATATTACCAAGGATAGAAGTTTTATGACCTCTCTGTGAGCTTGTTCTTTTGCTTGACCACCCTTCTTATGATTTTTTTTCCCTTCATATGTAATTGGAATCTCCCATGCTGTAAGTTTTGAGGATTGCCCCTTGTCCTTCTGCTGTGCGTTGCTGACAAGAAGCTGTCTCTGTCTTTTGTCTGGCTCTTCTACCCTGTTTGGGAAGTTGAAAATAGAGACTATCCAGTTTCCTCAACTTCTCGTCATATGTCATGTGCTCCACCAACTTGGTTGGACTTTTCAGTTTGTAAATGTCTGTTTTGTCCTGGGGAGCCCCAAACTACATACAGTGCTCCAGATGGGGTCCCTCAAGTGCTAAACTGATGGGAATAATGGCTTATTTATAAAATGGGTCACGATTGGTATCCCCCTCACCCCTCTATATTAATGCAAAAGAAAAAACAAAGTAAGAAAACAAGATTCTGGGACTACAAGAAGGGAGAAAAGAGATGCTGTGATGCTGTGCTTAATTTTTCCTTCTGGTTATATTAATACAAAAGAAAAAAACAAAGTAAGAAAATAAGATTCTGGGACTACAAGAAGGGAGAAAAGAGATGCTGTGATGCTGTGCTTAATCTTTCTTTCTGGTTCTTTCAGTTTTTCTTTTTTTTCCACATAGTGAGACAACTTCAAAAGAAGGGGCAGATGGTGCTGCTACTGATCCTAGCTATTGAGGAAACACCCTCTTCGGATGGAGGCAAGGGACAGTGGCTTCAGCCAGTTCCAGCTTCGTCCTGTCAGTTGTTTGGGAGGGATATGCCATCCATTCAGAGGTGATTGCGTGTCAGGTTGACTATTCCCACAGATGTCTTTTTGCATGCAAAAATGTTATTGTGTTGAATTTTGAGGCTTTTCCATATTTACCCGTATTGCAGACACTTCACTGCCCCTGTAACAAGTAGAATGCATGTGCAATACCTTAGGGTGGACTTTTGTACCTTTGGAAATGCAGCATGTATTAAATTGTTTGGGAAATGCAGTGCTTAGGTGATTTAGACATAGGAATTGCCTTTCTGGGTTTCATTGCTGCTTAGACTGGGGGAAAGCTCTGTGCTGGAGAAGCAGGGCACTTTCAAGACAAAATGACAGCTGAGTCTGGCTGCTGGCAGGTGGGTTGTCTAGGCACATAAAGTCCCATTTAATTATCAGAGTCCTCTTTGGGGGGAGTCTAACCTTAAGAGTCAAATTTGAGAAGTGTTGTCGAATTTTAGAAGTATTTAGGCCACTAAGTGAACAGATAAGAACATAATGCAGTTTAAGGAGTTTTCAGCCCTGCCATGCCTCGGTTTCCCGTTTGTGACATGGACGTATTCTCTTCTTGCAAGGGTGTTGTGGAGATGAAATTATATATTCAAGTCTGCACAGTTATTGGACACTATGTTGTGTGCGGACCATAAAGTTATTTCACCAGGTGTTACGATAGAGAGGTTTAATGCTCTTCCTATCTGTGTCTAGTCAATCCTTTTCTTTCCTTCTGCTTGTTTGCCTTTTCCGTCCTGTTTTATTGTGATATACTTCTGTTCTTAGAAAAGCATATGTTGATGAATACTGATGGCTGAGTGAGTGTTGTGGAAGAGGTACATACTCGTGGATCTCTTTTTCCCCTGACACTTCTACAAAAAATAACTGCAAAGCCATTCATGAATAAAACCCAGGCACTCGGTATCACTGTGCAGAGTATAATCAACAAAGAGGCAGCCTCATGTTTGACTTTATAATATGGAGCAGAAGTGCCTTCACATCGTCAGATGTTGATGCTATGGCTGCCATTCCTAAGTTGTCCCCCCCTGCCTCAAGCTGCTGCTAATAAATTACAAACACATTTGGTCTCATTAATCATTCTTTGAAATGGCAGAATAGTCTTTGCTGATTGAAAATAATTATTAGCTTCTCAAAAGGATTAAACAGCCTGTTTAGATTTTCATTTATATCACCATTTTGATGGAGTGATGTGGGGGTATGTACACAGCCTTTGTCTTAAAAGTAGTAATAATAATAATTAATGCTGTGTAACAAAGAATTTCAGGAGGACTTCAGACAAAGAGAGAAAGAAAAGGCAGGCAAGGTGAGCTGTGGAATAAATGTAAGACAGAGAACTGAACATAAGCTTGTGTTGGGCAGGAAGCCTCCTACTGTAGCAGAGCAGTGATAAACACAAAGGAAAATGCAGCATTCTCAACATAGCAGTGGAGAGACTTGAAATTTCTGGCTAACATTACAATCTGAGCAGTGTAATTAATCTGGAATTGAAAGAATACCACAGATGTTTAAAATTATTTTTTTCTACTGAGTCAGTATCCTGCACATTTACAAATTGTATGTTGTGGATTAATAGCCCCTGAGGTTCATTACCCGATGGGCCTTACTCCAAACTTTGAATTCGCACTCGGCAAAGTGTATTTGGATTGACACAATTTCCTAAAGTCGGGCCCCAAGATTTTAAAATAAAGTGTGTTTGCTCTTAAAAGTGTTCTGTGGACATTGGGATGGGAGTTCTTGCTGGAGTGCCAGAGGTATGAAAATAAACACAAAAAGGAAAAAAAAAAAAAAAGCCAGATAAGAGTTAGCACATGTACATTTCAGAATGGGATGGGATGCGAAGATGCCCAGATAGTATAACCCTATTAATGTCCTATACCCAAAGTGTAACACTGCTAATATGATATTATATTTGCCTGCTGAAGGGCAGGACTTACTAACTAGTTCCATGTTCTATACTAATTTGATTGTGCCGTCTTGGGACCTGAGCTGACATATCCATGTAGTGCAGTACAGCTCTCTGTGGAGGTACTAGCTAGTTGGGTTCATTACATGATACAGGCATGCCTTCTAAGATACAGAAAGACTATGGGTCATATTTGGATAATGTGAATTCCACCGAAGTCCCTGTGCTTGGTATTTCCTATCAGTTCTCTGTAGGGAGCTGTCTGCTTTGAGCCTCATTTCACTCCTTTAAATCATCCCTTAGATTCTGTCAGATGCCCAGTTCTCTGGACATGGCACTTAGATGTGAATGGGGATGTTAAAATACATCACTCTGTGAGTGTCCTGTTCCATTCATCCTCAGGGGCATGCTTGAAGTGAGAGCCCAAACACTGGAAGCCCACTAATTGATTTTCTTCACCTGGGGCCACGGGAGATATGGCATTCCAGTTTGCACTCAGAAATATTTACACATTTTTTACTAAATGGAAAAGCCCCAGCAAGAAGGGTGGAGATGTGATCTCGTTGTTTGGCAATTATGATGGTCATGTAACAGTTGAATTAAATCTCTGAAGCAGAGAGGACTTCCATAGCTGCTAAGTAGAGGAGCATCTGGAATTGTTCTTTATGTGCTGCTGTTCACTGATGTGGGCTCCTGAGAGGGAGATGGAAGTAGAGCAACTGTGAATTTGTTTGGGATCAAGTAATGGTTGGTCACAATTTAGATGGTTGTGCATCTATTCAACAGCACCTTGTTGACATTAGCAGTGGAAGAAGGGGATGTTTTAAGCATTTAATGTTCAAACGGTGCCTTAAATGTTGGGCTTAGAAACCTGAAGAGGCACGTAGGTATCTTGTGAACCTAACTCCGGCCAGCCCCAGCATTCATTTCCTGGTGGTAATCTTTGAATATTACTTTTTTCAACTAAAAGAGAAATTGTATACAGATGCACTGAAGTAGCATATCTTTTGCTCCCCATCACAATTTGTACTGAGAATCACAATACAAAAGCTGATCTGGATTTCTGGTCGGATAAATGGTTTTGTGACACGGGTCAAGGAACCCTTGACTTAATTATTTAACTAGCCTCCAGAGCATTAGTTCTCTGACTGTACAATGGGAATCTTAATTTCTCTTGCACTTTGCTATGCTTAATTAGTGTGCAAGGTCTTCTGACAGGTCTAATTTCTTGAAATGTATGTAAGCATTTTAAGGACCTATGCACTGAGATCCCCATTTCCACTGAGTGCTGCGGTGAAACAGATAACAAGATGGGCCGTGTGACAGGGTGCATGGCACGGGGTGCTCTGCAACCGTAAAGTTAAAACCAGTGTCTACTCCAGACAGCTTGCAATCTAAATACCAGTGATTTATTTTAGCAGCTGTTTAGATAATTCTTATATCAGTGTGAAAATTGCCTGTGAAAATATTTAAAAGTAAATGTAATTTATTCTTCCAAAGTTCAGTATCCAGTTCCTAAACCTGGAGCTCCAGATGGAGATTTATTTACTAGAAATGTGTCTGTTACATTACGTGTGGCAGTATATGCTCTTCCTTCCCTTTTACAGGGTGTTCTCATTCCTGTGTGCAAGTTCCATTCTGAACATGCTTAGCACCAAACATTTTATTTTTCAGTCACCTTGGAAGACATTTCTGAGAACTGTATATACTGAAACAGGGTCATGAGTTTCCTATTTTTTTCACAGACCACGTTAGTAAATATTGCGTTGATTCTTTACTATATTGTTGTTACTGTTTTGTCTTTAATTTAGACTTTTCCATGCACAGCTGCTGTTGAAACATATAGAGATCAACAGGATAGAGTAGGTCAGACCTGCTTGTATTTTGCATGCATAAATAATTTGATTTTATGAGGGGAAGAAACTGATCTAACCTTGTAACTAATAGTTACAGGTTGATTTACATAACGAGTTAATGGCAAAGCTTTCCTTGTCAACAATGAAAAGCAATATTGGATTCAAATTAACAAAGTTGTAGAGAACAATAAATCAGAATATATTGATCCTGGGAATTAAGGCAACAAAATGTATGTCTGTCTTCCACGTGTTACCCTAATTCCTACTTTCTCTGGATTCAGATCTCCTTTGCAAGTCACTTCATGCAGCCAGATAGGAATGTATTTTCCTCACCTCCCAGCATGTGTGCAGGGAAGACCCTCACTCCAGTGAAAACCATGATCCCTTCATGGCACAGCCATCTGATGTGTAGGTGGGAGGACCCTTAACTGGGTCTCTTCCAACACCATCAGCATCACGTGGAATGGGAAGGAAGGTGTAGGAGATACAGATTTGCTGCTACATACTTCCACTACGGGTCAAGAACTTTCTGAGCTTTATACCACAGAACTTTTCTATAAGTCGAATTTGTTTGCATGTTAACTCCCCTTGGTTTACTCCTGAAAGTTAGCATGCAGTTATGTATGTCTACAAACAGGTCTTAAAATTAGATAGCGCACGGTATGTAATTTTAACCACTGAGTTCTGTGGTTATGAACAATTCTATAATTACAAAGCAGAAACACAAAAGATGAAGACAATAAGGGAATGAAAAACAGTAACTTGGGTCATTTTTTATAAAAACAGTGGCATGATTTATTAAAATATGGGAGTTTATAGGGCAAAATACATTTGCGTCTGCTAGAGACATTGAGAAAGTGTGAATAGACAAGGTAGCATTGAACATTCATTCTCTTTTTATGCACTTTTTCTTTATTAACTTGGGCTATCATATCTATTTTATTATCAGCTCTATTTTTATTTTTATACAGTTTGGGCCTGATCTAGCATATTCTTACCAGGAAAGAATATTCCTTGAACAGGGAAAATAGGATTTTGTCCTTTTGTTTGTTGATTTTGTCTGCTCATTAGAGTTCACTTTTGTTTGAGCTGTTAACAATCTGTCACTGTATCTTGAGAGTCTCCCTGGATTATCCTTGATAATTGGGAGACTGTATAATGCAACAAATTATTAAAAAAAAGGTATAGAGTATAACAGAAGGTTGCTCTATAATTTGATGTAATTGTTCCTTTGACTCACTTGTCTGTTCTAAACAAATTTTACCATGTTATTGCAATTATTGTACATCAAAAAATAGTAAAAGAAAAAAATCATATAGGCTTCTATTTCAAGAGAGTTATTAATAGGAGAACCTGAAGTTAACTGCAGCATTAATAAACAATATCTGGTTCTGCCTTTCTAAATCCAACAAAAGTCAAATAAATTGTGTGGATGAAACTGCAGCGTATTTAGACTGTTTTATTTTGCTTGGTGCTAGGATAGAATGTGAAACTAAATACATCCATCCAAAGATAACTGAAGTTCCTGCTCGTGTTTAGATTTCATCGTCTGTTAGAAATCTCCTAGGTGATTAAACTAATGCACTGTAAAAGAATGAATCAGTCTTGCAGAGCTCTTCTCTGTACAGAGAATAACTTGCTCGGTTAAGTACTATTGGGGTTTTACTAAATTAAAATCCTAGGAATTTTTGTACATAATATATTTTATCTGTGAAAACTGAGCAAAATGTTGTATGTGACTCTCAAACTAAATTCCTATGGTAATTAATAAAAAAGATTTGAATACATTTCTGGTAGAGTAATCTTTGACCAATTTAATAACTTGATTTTCTTAACAGAGGAAAACCCTTATCTCTCAAGGCTTGTGGTAACATTGGGATTCACCATGAAATTGTGAAGAGAATCAGAGAGTCTCTTCTTCTTTGTTGGGAGAAGATGAATTCAGACTGGAAACTTATCTTTTACTGATTCAGGTGGAACACATTCTTAGTAATTATTTAATATTTATATTTCAGTTCCTATGTAGGTTCCAGTAGATCCCTGAAACTCTTATCAGAAGCATCAAGTCACCATTGAGTACCAGCAGTGAAAACGTGACCCTCCCTCAGAGCTGAACTCACTGGACCCTGATAAGGCTGCTTACATATGCAAAGCTGGCTCATTTTAACTATTCACTTGTTTACAGATAAACTTGAATATTGGTTTTTGCATGTCTGGCAAAGACAGGCAAAAAATGTAGCCAGATGTATATTCTTCTAAAATATATATATACACACACTTGCCTTTTTTTAGTAGATTTCTTAAATGTTACTTATCCCCACCCCCCTCTTGGCCTATTTTTTTGTGACTGGTATGGCAAGGAGGAATGGCAAGAGCTAAAAGAGATAAGGAAATGATCTTATCAGTCAACTCAGAGATGGCATTTCATGAGTGGCATTTTGTGATTGTTGCATGGAATAAAAGTACAGATATATAATAAATTTATGTTCTTCAGTGGGTTTTTTTTGGAACTCCTGATCTCCAGCTGCAACTTACTCTTGTCCACTTCACTCAATGTAGTTTAAAGACTATATGAAATTCACTGTAATCCAACAAAAGATTCCTTTTATTATATAACATAGCATTTATGTGTGCATTCACTGTTTAATTCTAATACATTGTTTGATTTTTGATTCAGCAGAAATAATTAGCTCAGCTTTTTTTTGTATGATATGTGCTTTTCCAGTTTTTAAAGTTTTCTTTTAAAATTCTGTGTAAACATCTTACTGTGCTGCACCCAGTAAGTACCTGCACAATATACAGACTTCTGTAGATTGCTAAATCAATGTTAAATCTGACTAGAGTTGAGTGAATTGTGAAAAAAAAAAAAATTGTATGCACCCATTTGAATTCAAGAGGAAATTTTAATTCAATCATGTCTGCTGCCCTTTTATACTTTCTGTTTGTGAACACTTAAGAACTTGATGCTGAGAATATTCTGAATATTTAAGACAGAAGACTTTTACGAAGACAAATGTTTAATACAGTACTAACAGGGTGAGATTCCTTTGGTCCTTTTGTAATAAAGCTTGCAATGGCTTTGGGGAATAATGCTTGTCTTCAGAAAGAGCTGTTTGATGTGGAGCTTGATTTGGAAGAGGGCCTTTCTTGATTAAAATCAGTAGTCTTAACACCAGTCAGGGAAGGCTACCATACTTAGGAAGTAAGGCCTACAGTTTTCCATAGGAATGTTACAAAGTGACGTGGATCTATTTGATCTACTTGAAATGACCAGTATTTTCAGGAAAGGGTTTCTTGTGCCTTGGTCAAGTGGCAAAGAGGATTGCACAGTCAGGAAGAAGGAGGAGTTGATAGCCGCTCAGCATACAATGCTTTTCTTAGTTATTTTGGAACAGTACGTTTAGTTGGCTTTTGACCTGGTGTCCTCCTAAATCAACAGTAAAGGTCGGACAGATAAATAAGAGAAATTTGATGCACTGGTAATTAAGAAGGTATTCTGATTCAGGGCAGTAACTTAGGGGAAATGAAGAATGCAAACAGACAGATGCAAATAGAGGGGAGAGCCTTTCCTAGGCTACTCCAATAACCTTTGAGCTCTGCTGCTGCAGAGTACAGTACTTTGCCCACTGTGGAGGGAAGGCTGATTTAGTTCTCTCTTTTGCTTTGTTTTCAGCGTAGAGTCACTGCAGTAGTCTCTGTTCAAAAAATGTTAGGGACATGGCTGAAGTCGCTGCAAGTGAGAAGGATTGCCCGCACAATTTCTATGTATGGTTTCTATTTCCATGACAAACATTGCCCCAAACAAGAGAGCAGTGATAGTTGACAGATTATGCCAAGGCAGATCCTGAAGGAAAGATATCCTTCTAAGAGATGGCATTTTGACAACTCACAGGTCAAGGAATTTCATCTTTAATGGAATGGAGACTTGGAAGTTCTTTCTACAGAAGGTGACAGACTAAATTGCTGGAGAGACCAGAGGTAGCAAAGTAATGAGCTAAGGAGAGCAACAAGCTGGATGGAGCATAAAAAGGCATGTTAATGAACTTAAGAGTAAAATGGCTGCTAATTAAAGTAGACACTCTCTTATTTAAGTCGGCAATTATATTGGAAGATAGCAAATATTGTACTTCTATTTATAAAAAGCCCCAATAATAACCTGGAGAATTACAGACCAGTAAGGTTTACTTCAGCTCTTGGCAACTTAAGTGATAGGATGATTAAAAACACAGTTATAAAAAATCCCAGAAACACAGAGTTTGATGATACAGTAGGGAAAAAAATTGCGCAAATTCTGTAAAGGAATATTGCACCTCAGTAATTCTTTAAATGTATAAATGATACAGTAGATGAATGAAAACCAGTTGATAAAGTAGATTTGTGTACATAATCACTGATACTTCTTAAAGTGACAGCTAAGGAAACAAAAGCGAGTAGCTTTCTCTAAAAAGGTGGTGAAAGGAGGTAGAAGTCCGAGATCCCAGTCTTCCACCTGAATCAGTGCAGAAGACAGATCTGATCTGACATTCTCTGTATTCAAAATAGCTGTTCGAATCGGTGGATTTCGAGATCCCAAGGAGTGAATTTTTCGTTCCCTTTGTTCTGATAGGATTTACAGTCCCTGGCAGAATGCCTGTCTCAGCTGAACTGATGCCTAAACCCCACCCTTTTCCTCTCTTTCACTGCTGACTTGCTTTGTAGTGTCACATTCAACCAGCTTTGGGAATCTCTTTAGCTGCATAGTAATTGCATGCAAGTATGCCATTAGACACCAGGGCATGTCTGAGTTAGGCATAGTAACACTGTAGTATCTTTGATGTTCTGAGCAAAGTGATAACTCTGAGAAAGTAACATCCTGTGTGGATAAAGGAGTACAATCCAGGGAAAAAAAAAAACAAAAAAACAACAGTTCATTTTCCTCAGGGGAAAAAAATAACCTTTGGAGTATCTCAGATTCCCACACACTGGGTGGAAGTTGGTCTATTTATCAATCATTTGGAAAATGGAAGACCAGTGAGGTATTAAATTATAAATATGCTCCAAAATCATTTAATTAAGGTCAAAGAAATGTGGACAAACTTCAGGAGGAACTAACAAAGCTGGCAGCAAAGTTGCCACAATGGCGGGCTAAAGTCAGTGTTGCTTTAAAGTGGTGATCCTTGAATCATTTTATGCCAAAGGACTACTGTCACACCTTCAATTTTGTCATCGATGTCTTTTAAAAATGTGAGTACAATGAAGATAACATCTCAAATGAATAATGGGGTGCAGGTGATACAATCAAAAGAGTTCAGAATAAATTTATGAATGAAATGACTGCTAGTAAAAGCATGCACTTTCTTCTCATCAGACTTTTAACGGATGAATTATGGTACTGTTTGATATGACTCTCTGGACTGTGCACAGTCTACTTTTCATGGCTTAGCAGAACTCCATGGAAACCACAAGAATTTGGTTTGGGATCTCTTGGCCTAAGAAAAGCACTACGTATTGAAAGGTACAATTTTAACTATTTTTACATCTTAATGGTTTTCAAAACCTGAGTATCTCTGCTTGTTGCTCAGTGAAGTGCCTGAATTACTAGTGCCTGGAGCTGAACCCAGGCTGCCTGCCTGCCCACCCACGGGCTCAGGCAGTTCCCAGTGCCAAAGGTCTGCCTCCTAATGGTTTTCAACCTTTTTTGATTTGTAGTACCTTGAGAAATCTCTTGTAGAGGTGCAAGCTCCTGTGTAATAAATGTAAGTGTTCTGATATTAGGCTTGCTTTTTTTTAAAATGACCACTTGCAGATCCATGGAGATTCAGGAATCCATAGATGATAGGTTAAAAAAAAAGCCCTCCAGTTCAATAAGAGTTTTTAAAGGAGCCTTTAGTTGAAAACTCTGATGATTAGGATTAGAACAATTGTACCTAAGCACATGCTGAAGTGTATTTTGCATTTCATGCTGTAGCTTTTTTTAGCATCCCTACTTTATGTTTTTCAATTTGAACACAGGCCCTTTGTTTTCACTGAAGTTGAAAAGGAAGACATTCTGGAGTAATTAGAACATTACTGCTCTTTTCAGCCTTAGCGCTCCCTCTATTCTTACAGGTAAAAAAAGAAAAATTCAAACTAATGGACTTCAGAGACTTGGTGGGTGCATGGGCTTGGAGAAGCAGCAGGGAAGTAATATACTCAATGTGGCGAAAGGTGAGATAGCAAACTTTTATGTACCCTGGGTACCAGGTATTAATCTCCTGATAACTGCTTTCACATTTGAACCTTCTGTCTCTTATGTGAGATCCAGCAATCTTTGCTTTTTTCTGTTCTGGGAGCAATTTTCCGAATCATTAATTTTCAGTGGCCAGGCTTCAATTAGCTTAATCAGGCATTGATTAGATTTCTCAAGTCCCTGGCATTTATTTTCCACCTTGCCTATATGGTTCCTTGACTCCATTACCTGATTGTTCACTTATTGCATATCAGGTTGATTCCTCTCCATTAACATTCCCCGATGAGAGGTCTCGTTAGCCATCCAGCTAGCCACTTTCATTAGTGATGGTGGCAATTCATGGTGAAGGCCAGCTTCTACTGCCCTTGCAAAGCAGGGTATGTTCTTTTAAGTAGTTTTACTGCATCAGCAATCTACTCTTAGATGAAGGTGCTGCTTATGAACAATTCTGACCCAAAGGGAAAACACTTCATTTGGAATACGCTTCATACTTTGTTATAAAAGTGAAATTGTAGAAAATTAATGACGTAAACCACTCATTTTTTCAAAGCATACTTCATGCAAGTTTAGGGTTTTTTTCCTTCTGCTTTTCTTAATCTCTAGCCTGATGTATTAAAACACATTTTCATAGCCAGTACTCATGGTTTCTGAGGGGGCTTGACAAACAGTTTTATAATCAAGGGTGGTGTAAGGCACCATGTCCCCATAAGACTGCAACCCCGGTAGACCCATGCCCTGTTCCTAGATGCCAGTTGCTCAGCAGTAACAGCTTGTATGTGGACTCATTCGTCATGATACATGTTTTGAGGAGATGGGAGCATGCAGCAAGACGGGCGAAGGATGAGGCTGGAAGTGAGGGATTGGATAGAGCTGGAAAATGGCACTTCAGAGTCGGGCAAATTTTTCTAGGTTGAAAAGTACTTTCTTTTCTCTAAATCCTGTTCGGGGTCTCACATTGTCTGTGGTCAGATCTGTTCATTATGCTTGGTTTTTGCAAACAATGTCTTCTGAAGGCACAGACCTTTTTTTGAAATTCTCTTTTTAAGTTAAAAGTCATGTGTCTACACTAGCTTGAACTAGACAGACCTGAACGTAAATGAGCTTGTGCCAAAATCGATAGCAGGGAAGTTCTGATAGCATGGAGTTTCCATTTTAAGAACTTTCTGTAATATATGCTAATTAAAAACTCTAATAAAAACTTATTTTAACAATAAAATACGGTTTCCAATTAGAAATATGGAATCAAATCTTCAAGCAACTTTTTTCTATAGCTTCTTTGAATTGGGAGAGTTGCCAGCATTTCCTTTTCTTTGTAACCAAACTAAAGTTGCGTAACTTCAGTTTTGATGAGTAAACATTTCTGAAAAAAATGACGTTTTGCCAAGAAGCTCCTAACCCACTCTGATTTTTACACACATATAATTAAATATATGATTTGTCTTCTCCCAGTCCTAGGACATATACATGCCTTCTAATTTAAATAATAAAGGATAAAAAGGGATCCTTTCAAGGTTTAACGTTTGGGTTTTTTCAGATTGTTCTCAGAAATATTTTGAGCATCAGCTTCAGCTTTTGCTCAAAAATGCTAGCACAAAAGATTTGTAAAAAGCACTTTTCATGATCACTTTCTTCTTAACAGCTAGGTGAAGCTGTGATTAGATTCAGTGTGAGACTGTTCTGAAGTTAATTTTCTCTTTTTCTAGTCTTTGTTTTAAAGATTCATTGTGATTTGCTGGATCTTTAGACACAGAGAGAGAAGATCTCTTATTTTCCTTACTCACTTTGTTGTCTATGCTTCATGACCTTATTATGCCCCCCCAAACTGTAACCACTCATGTGAGAAATATAAAATGTGGGGTTTTTAATAGGTTTTTTGTCTTGAAATCATTCTAAAATGATCTTTTAGGAGATTGCAATTTCACATATATGAGAAACATTCTTTGGCTTTCTTAAAACACCACTCCATCCCTGGTTTGAATCTTCCCCTCCCTTTTGAATCAGAGGTCCCCATCAGCAAAGAAATTTTCATGTGTCTGAAGCTGTCTTTCTGTAGAAACCATGGTCTTCTGTGATGAAAAAACCCTTTGAAAATATCAGACAGTTCATCTTTGCAATTAGTAATTTTCAATTACTACATTCAGAATGGCAAGGAGCATTAACATATAACTGTCTCAGAAGTCACATCCAGTGTCATCACTCCTTTGGTTTTGGTCATTCGCTGTCACTGAGGTTTCTGGGCTTATTGGGACCACTTGGGGGACGCCGTGAGTTTGGACTTTTGTCTTTTCTGACTAGTGAAAGCTGTTCCTGATTCACTGCATTACTTAGGCAGTTAATAACGCTCTATGAAGAACTGCCAGGGAGAGGTATTTTGTTAACTGCGGAGGCAATGATGTGGGGCTCATGTTGCTCCAGAATCGATGGCACAACTCTGACAATTTTGCCAGCTGTCCAAGCGTGTCTCATTTTTGCAGCTAGAGGTTATTGATAGAGTATAGGTAAATGGCCTGTTTAACAGTGATTCTTTCAGGCGTAACTTTACCTGGTTCACCCAGCTGAACCACCCTAGCACATAGCAGATGTGAAAATGGTTGCCCTGAGGTGCTTTTCCTCCCTTCTTGGATGGTCCCGAAGGGCATGGTTGGGCACTATACTTCAGTGCTCTTTCTACAGGGGTATTTTAAGAATCTGTTTAGAAATCTCTCAGCTCCAACGTACACATAAAATAAGATGCTGGGTCTAGGGAAAAGTTATAGTCCTCGCCTTGCCTAGTTCTGGCTAGTCAGAAAGCTTCTGTGG
>NW_009616868.1:29989-54845 GCF_000690535.1 Cariama cristata
CTGATAAGGCAAATATGCCTATGTATTTCAGATCCCCACCTTGCAAGCCTTGACGTGTCCTTTCTACCTTCTGAGTGGTCCATGGAAATGTTCCTCCATGAAGCAGTACCTTGAGATCTCAAAGCTGAGCTTAGCAAGGCTGCTTGAATTATTGAACTGGGTTCTTAAGGAAGTCCTGTGAAATCTTGTTGCTGACAGCTCAAAGCTTCTGACTAAAGATTAAGTTACTGGTTTTAATTAGAGGTGATCCAGATAAAAGGAACAAGATCTCAACAAAATTCTCACAAAAGTTCACCTCCATTTTTCATCAAAGCTTTCTTTCCACCGAAATTTTCTTAGGAGCAGAGCGTAGATCTATCTAAATTTAGGTGCTTAACTAAGTTGCCAAAGATCAGAGCTTAGCTTTTCTAGATTCTCTCTGCAGTCAAAGGAGAGAGATGGACAAATCTAGAAGGACTGTAAGTCTGGTTTATGTGGGCTGGGCTGCACACTGAAGCAATTTGTCTTTCTCCATTGACTATAGAGGACAAATACAACAGCAGCGTAATTTTGGAGCTCGTGAAAATAAGCTTAGATGAAGTGCAGAAATGTGGAGGGAAGAATATGGCCCTGAGCATCTTCACTGCAATGTGAATGAGGTGGCTAGACCTCCAATTGTCCCATGAGGTCTCTCTGAGGGCTTAGGGTAGGGAAGTAGTGATGGTAGCTTCTCCTCAAAGCTGTATGTTGCATAAATGACCCAGGAAATTTTTATGACTATTAAGCAAACCTGTTTCTGCTAGAAAGGTTTAGCTGTGGCTGAAAGGCTCCATCAAACTCCAAAGGGTTAGGTGTGGAGAATTTTATTCCTTAATACTTTTTTTCTTTCAAGAGAGAAAGTAAGAACAAAAGCCAAGAGCTGGTCAAAACCCTAGTACCTCCTTATCCCTAAACATTTTTAAGTAGCTTGAACACAAAGTTTATAGCAGAAACTCAGCTTTGTATAAAACAAGAGGTTTACAGTGTTAGTTCTTCATATGCATTAGTCCTTATTTTGTCTTTCTGAAAAAGAACACATGTGAGTATCGTAACTATGAGCATTAATGCTCTGATTTATAAATTACTGCATACCTTATTAACTGCCTCAGTTTATGTGATGATTAGAAATAAGAAGGCATAAATTCTTACTAAAAGTGAAAATAAATATGGTACATTTTATGCAGGATCTAAATGGGAAAAAAATGCTGGTTTTAGATGGTGAAGTGTAGAGTTGTATATGTATTATATACGTACATAGAGAGAATACGTTATATCATGATAGGATGTTTTTTCAGGGTGAATTTGGGACAGCCACAGTTCTAATGATTAAAATACAGTAAGTCATCTCATGCTGGTATGAATAGTACCATTATACCACAGCACTTTGTACATGAAATATGATGCACGTATTGTACCAACAGAAAAAATATTTTCAAAGCAGTTAGATTTAAAAAATTGGGAAAAAATTTTTACTTTCTGCTTGTAAACTCTGGTAGTTTCCACCTGTATATCTATCCAAGGCCTCAGAGGCAGCCATAAAAAAATCCCTGAAAATAACTTTTAAAATACTGGGAGTTTGAAATTTGATATTTCAAGAAGTTTTAAGAGCTAGATGCAAGTGCAAGGACCTGTTGGGAAAGGAGGGGTTTCTCCTTTCAGCTACCTTTTCTACTTTACAAGGCTGGAAAAATTTCAGGCTTTAAGTTATGAATTTTATTAATACAAAATCTCTCTGGGATAGATTTTGTATGCCTTTGTCCTTAGGAGTAATTTGGGCAGGAAGAAAAACAAAGATTTCTGGAACTTCTTATGACCCTGAAATATTAAACTAAGTCCCAGGGAGCAGGATTAATATGCAGAGGTCAAAGATGCTTGATAAAGTTATTTTTTACACAGTTAATTTCTCACATGGCTCTTACTGAATGTGCTATTTTGCCATGTCACTCCACAATGAGAGCTGGATAAGTTTATTGGATGACGAGCATAGGAATTTCTGCAGATGGAGGAAACATTTTTCCTGGCCAATTGGTTTAAAAAGAAAATGTTTTGTCAGTGTGCAAATGCACACCGGATAAGGAATGAATTAGAGGTCACTCAGTGTAATTGTAAGTGAATCATATAAATGTGTACGTGTGTGCAGGCTGTGAAGACCTGACTGGGTATTCATTGTTCTCATGAATATTATGCTGGACTGGGATTTTCTTGAAGAATATTGGAAAACGTTGATTCAGTGAAACCAAATCCTTTTATGGATACATACTTAGTTTCACCTGTATTTGGCTGGGAATGTTTTCAGGTATGAGGAGAGAATTTGGGTGGCAGAAGAACACCAACCTTTCCCCTGGAATAATGCACTGGCGAAGGCACCCGGCATGGACGTGGGTGAGACGATGCAGAGCCACCTGCCCGTGTGCCCGCAGGAGCTGAACCTCTCGCCTCTGCCGAGGGTAATGCCTTCCCACCCTGCTGGCACTGCACAAGGAGCCTCTGCTCAGTGTGAGTTTTACAAAAAAGACCATTTTTAACCGAGTTTGGGTTTTTTTTTGGGGGGGCAATATAAAAAGTCATTCTGGGACTCTGAAATTTCAGAGAGAGAAAATGCAAATTTTCTGCAAGTTATGCTTGAATCCCCATATTTGCTTTTGGTCCCATTGTGCATTTAAGCTTCTTCATTTAAGAGAGGCCTATTTAATAAGTAAGTCTCTACCTATAATCCTCTGAGTGTGCTGCCTCTTCCTTTTGATTCCTCCTTTTGTTTTCTTCTCATACTTCTGGCTTCTGCCATGGAGCCTCTGAACCTGAGGTAGCCTCCTTTTCCGATATCCCTGTTTTCCCTAAAACTCCTGATTCAAACCACTCCTTAACACAGTCTTTCTTTTTTCTTTCACCTCACTTGCAATTATCCCCTCACGTTGCTCTCCTGTGTTGTACAGATGAGAGTCCCACTTTTGTACCTGGGTCTTACCCCTTGCCTTATTCTTTCAGAGGTGTTCTTTTAAGAAATCTGTAAAGTTTTAAAGGTTTAAAGGCCAGACTTGAGAGGAAGATCTGGTAAGGGTGCAAGGGACTTTGCTATTCTCTCCTTTACCCCACTTTTTTCTTCTTAAAATATTTTTTCCATTTGCAGCTTTGCTCTGTGAATACCAGTCAGCAGCCCCTGGGACCTGTTTATCCAGTCACCCCTATTCTTGCACATTCGGGGTGGAATGAAATGGACTCCAGATACCATCAGCTCCTGCTGTTGGGCAAAAGTCCGACTAACGTTATTTTGATAAAAAAAAACCCAAAAAGCCAACCCCCCCCAAAGGATTCTGCATTTATTTCATGCTTTTAAATTGAACAAAAAGAAGCCATCATTTCTTTTAGCATCTCCTCCTTCTAGCTGGTCTTGGGAAGACTGGAAAAGGTGGGGTGTACTGCTGGAGCACCCCATTTTTCGCATTACCAATTCCCCATGCCTCTCTTCCTCCCCAAGCACACACATACACACAGGCAAACAAGAGTCCGTCTGCAACCCTGTTACCACTGGAAGCAACTACAGCTTTTTGTTTAACTGTATAATTGCTCTCTCGGTGGGTTTTTTTTGGTCCCTTGTCTCAATTTGTTTTCTTAATAACTAAGACCAGTACATTTAAATGGTCCTTTTGTTTTGTTTTGTTTTGTTTTGTTTTTTTAACAAGCATACTGGATGTAACAAGATACGCAGCTAAAAACATTAATCATATTAAAACTAATTAAAAACTGAAAAGTTTCTGTGCATTCCAAGCACTGGAGGTGGGAGGGGGTGGGGAGGGCTTTGGTCTGAGCACTGGCGTTTCCTGAGCGCAAGCAAATGCCTGACACATGGACTTCGCCGAATTCCAAAATGTAGCAAAACAGTGCCTGCATATTTGGCAGGAATCGCCACCGGTTCGGGTCAGTGTCTGTTTTAGCAAAAGATGAAGCCCTGCATGTTAACAGAGGAGAAGAATTCAGAGGGAAAGGGGAGGAACAACATGTGACATTGTGTAATTGCCGCACTTCTGTTACCCAAGGCGCACCACTCCGCTGCCGCTCTGTAAACACTTCCTCCTCCGCCACTGCCTTTGAACGCAGGTTTGCAGGGGGGAGAGGCAGAGGGAGGGGTGAGGAGGAGGTCAGGGCTTTCAAGCTGTTAGGATATGAATGAGCTAGGGTTTTTTCACCCACCCCTTTTTTTTTTTGTTGTTTTTGTTGTTTTTTTTTTCTGAACAACTTCTTTTTAAATATTGAGTGTAATAAATGTTTTAAGGAGATGCCACTGAATCTGTGACCAGAAGGATGTGCAAGCAGCGTTCCAGGACACCAAACCCCAAAGCAGTGGGAGCCTGGAGAGGCCAAGGGGCAAGGCCACGGAGAAGGGTGCGAGTGAGGGGGCTCTGCAGTCCAATCTCAAAATGCTGGGCACAGGGGAGGCCGACTGGGAAGGGTGGGCGACCCCCTGAAGCCCCAGCACCTCACCTTGCTCCTCCGTCAACCTCGGCTGTGGTTCTCGGCCACTGGTCCCCAATGTCTAGGTGGGAGAACCCCCATCCGCTTAAAGGCATGGTCTGACACCCACGTAATTTAGGAGCAAACCCACCTTTTAAACCTTTCCCAGTAAAAGCAAGAGTAGGTCATTATGATCTCAATACTATTTTGGGCATTGTCTTCTTACTTCTTTCTTGAATTTCGGCACCTTAAGCTGCCTTTGTTGTTGAGGAACTTGCTGTTTCTTCAGAGATAGGGCTGGATCACTTGTTATTGTAACACTTATTGGTGATAAAGTTCAGTCTAAAAATTAAGCAGCTGCAATGTTGCAGCACAAATTAGTTTAATGTAAGCAGTCAGGAGCAGCTGTTTGGCTCCGGACTCCGGTTCAGCGGTGGGGGAAGGGCCCTGTGATGCTGACAGTGGTTTTTTCTCTACATAAACATTTTCGGCTGTTGCAGCTTTTGTGCCGATCATGTGACAGTGTCCCTAGGCAGATAATTTATTTCTGTAGCTTTCATGAGCAATCATTAACCTTCAGACACTGAGCTTGCTTTCTGCTTTGTGGCATTTGTTATTTTTTTTTTGGTATCCTAACTAGTTTAATTCACAGAGTGTCAGGAGAAAATTACAACCAATTTATAATAGACTGTAATGCATAATACTTATGTTTCTATTAAAACAGACCTTGCTTACAAGACCATTCTTATGGCTTAGCTTGTGTTCATGGATCAGAATAATTATTTTCAGTGATGTAAGTGCAGCTGTCATCATGATACTCCCATAGTGTCTTATTCTGAATGCAAAGCCCTTCAGAGTCCTGATTTGGGACCACCCTTTTGAATTCCCCCTTTGCCAGAGACACTGCAGAGTTTATTGAGATGCAACAGGCTTGGGAGAAAGGGCATTGCATTTATTCTGCCGATTGCTATTCTCCCACCATGACCGGCTGCTGAACAGGTATTGACTGCCGCAGAAAGTGTGTCTAGAAGGGAGGCGAGGCATTACTGACAACAATTACGGCTTGAATCTGCGCTAACTTAGTCTGGGGTTTCAAAGGAGACTTAGCAGGTAGGGTTGGATCACAAAGCAGTTGTGAACGTTAGAAAAAGATTTCGTTTTCATTCCTGTCCATTTTGTTACAGCAAGGGAAACAATAAATTAAGTGACTTTGTCAAGGTCACTGAAGAAATAAATGTCAGGATAGGAATTTCCCCTTCCCTGATCCTTTTCCCCAAGTCCTGTGCTTTTGTCTAGGGAAGACGACAATATGAAAAATACAGAGTCTTGGGCAAAAGAACTAAAAAGTAAGCCATAAAAAGGGGGAGGGGGGGGAATCATAAAAAAGAGCTGAAAGCCAGGATGACTGCCGACTTACTGTGAATACCATTTTCCTTCAGATCTGAATGTGATTTTTGCTTTTGTTCACTGCCTCCCTGCCCTATCTTAATTCCCTTTTCTAACTGGTCATTCACTAGCACTAGGAAGTTCATCTTTTTTGTATCAGAGAGCGAGATATTACGTTCATATACACTTGTGAATAGGTGTAATCTAGACATACGTATTCCTTAGTTTATTTTTTATAGCTTGTGTCACAGGGGGACCAGACATTTTTGATAGAAGTGCTGCCAACGTAATGTTGCAGATACAATGGACGTGACAGGCACAGGGTGGAGGGGAACAGAGATGGAGAAATAAGATTTTCCAATGCCCCAGGGAGGAAAAGGGACATGATCATAATCTGGTCAATGGAAGAGTAGTAGCATCCAGAGAGCTCAACTATTGCTCTACCCCCTTAGGACTCAAAGGATACTTTGGCTATCCTGTGATTGCTGATTAACTTATGAAACAGGCATGTAACTGGAAGACCAAAACATACACTTAGGCTGAGGCGTGACAGAGGTACATGCCGTATCATCTTGTAAAATATAAAAATGGGTGGACGGATTTTGCTGTCAGTGTCAGGAAAAACATTTCCTTTCTCATTAGTTAAAAATAATAGTCTGAGATCAGTGTTTTAGTGATGCTAGGTTTCTGTGAGGAAAGATGAATGAATGAGTAGCTCACTGTTTGAAACGTCCATCTTTCAAAATGTTTAATGAAAATGAAAGCACAACATATGGTAAATGTGGACTGAAATCGGGGATGAAAAAGCAGAAGCCTGGGACGCTCACTGAAGGGCAAACGGGACTACAGGAGGGCTGGGTGTTGTGTTCCGTATAGAAGTGGGTAACATTTTTGGATGCATTAGAGTGATTTAGGAGCTATCATCCCATTGACTTTTGACTAGAGTCAGGATGTAACTGCCTAAGTCAATTCTGAAAATGGGAATTAGATTTCCAAGTCATTTTAAGGTGCATTTGAAATTTTTACCCCTAATCCCAGGGTGATTAATCTGTAACAAGGTGATTCACTCCTATCTTTCTTGTCTTCAGAAGCCTGAATGACACATTTGAGATGCACTCTAAAAGCACAGGTAATAGTCAGAGTGCTACCTCAGCTACTTTAAAAGACAATTGATTAATTTGAATTCATGTTTTTCTTCACATGTTTAAAGGATTCTGAAAGTAGTAATAGCGCTTTGGAGCTGCTTGGTTTGAACTGTCACTTCCATGCCCTTTCCTTCATTAGGATTTTAAAACCAGGAGGTCTAAGGTAGTAGCTGCTTTGCTGCACAGAATGGCTGAGTAGCTTTAGACAAAACCATGTCCGGGAACCTGCTGTGAACTTGTCTGTACTGGTTTGCACTGGGAACTACAGGTACTTTTGCTAGAGCCGCCCCACAGTTAGCAATGCTGAGAGAAAGGGCTGCTCAGATACGGTTAATAAGACAAGGCTTTCTTACAGTAAATTCAAGCCATCTAACCTGCTAGTTTGTCTGCAGATGAAATAAGACTGATTGCTTTGGTATTTTACCAGATTTTGTTAGAATCTTTCTAAGAACATACTATAGTGTTTTATGAACTTAATTTTTTTGTTATCACTGTCTTAAAGTTAATTTACTGTTGAAAAGCTGGAACTGTAGTCATACTTGTATAGATTTGGTCAAGACATTATATAAATCTCTATATACCGCTGCCTTATGTCTGCAATATTATTGCAGAGTTCAGTTGCCATTGCTCCTGTGAGCCTCTGTGTTTTAGGGGGTAACTGATGATACAAAATGAGAGATACCAAGGCTGTCTATGGGACTTCTCAAAAATATTAGCGCTTCCCAGAAATAGCAGATATCAGAAACACATCTAAATATTTGACTTGACTGTACTTTCAGAATCGAAGGATCTGATGATCACAACAACTTTACTTTTGTCCCCTGGTACAACTGCAACCAAACAGGCTTCTCAAATTAATTTAGAAGGCAATGGCCGGTATTTACTTCACCGTTAGGTCTAAGGAAGACTGGATTTGCTTGAATGTCTTCAGGGAGAGAAGTAGAGTAGAGGGACTGAATGTTAAACAGGTTTGATATATGGACTAATATCTCCAACTTTTGACTGTAGAAATTATTTTGCAGAATGATTTGTTTCATGCATTTTCAAAATAGTCTCCCTGAGAGCTACAAAGTCACCTCAGTTTTCTGTGCTGCAGGCTGGAGAGAATCATGATGCCAGGGAGCCCTCACGCACCTTCCAGAGTCTCAGCGGTCTCCACCACGACACATGTTTTGATGTAAGGATCTCTAAAAGCTCCTAAGGAAAACTGGGGACATCTGAGTAATACGGGAAACATGCCTCTAACAACATCCTCTAAAGCTCCCTGCTCTCATTCACATGAGAGTAAGTAAAAGAAGGGTAAAGCTTCATCTCGGTCTGGGCTGCAGCATCTGGGCTTTTCTTTCCTGGGTCCCTTGTCTGGAAAAAGTACTGCAAATCATTTTGGTCCTTGAGGAACGGAGTGCCTTGCACTGAGACCAGCCCTTGCAGGCACTTCTGGCTCATGTCATTATTTAGGACATTCAGCACTAAGTTAATGAGTGACAGAGCTTTCCTGCTCAGTAGCCCAGAACTGTATATCCAGAAGAACTAAAGGCTACCGTAAATTTTATCACCATCAGTTCTTTGAACTTGCCTTTTAAAATATAAACTGATACAACATGAATGTGTATGTAATACTTAAATACGTTCTAAAACAGACCCCAGACCGTCTGCCGTGTTCTCAGGAGAGAATGATAAAGCAGATTGCTTCATGCAGTAATACAGCTTGGAAATGGTGACAAACACAAGGTAAGAATGTGTATGGAGGATAGTAAACCTGCTCTTTGAGGGACTTGAACTGGTGGATTTCTTTCCCCTTGCATTTTTAATTGCTTGAAGGGGGAGAAAAAAACAACCAACACCCCCAAAAGGCAAAACCACAAAACAAAAGCCTAACCCAAAACCCTGCAGAGGAAATGAAACCACAAGAACATTTTTCACACTAGATAATTTCAAGGGTCTGGCAGATACACAGCAAGCCTAGGAAGTTCACGGGTGCATTATACCATTCTTCAGAATGCAGATGCATTGGACTTTCCTGTGAAGGACACCACACATGTGCTTTAATGTAGTTTTAAGCACTTCTTTATTTTCCCTTTGATTTTTTACCACTTGTAATCCACTCATTCTTTTCACTGCCCTGCAGCTGACTAGATCCAGAGGCTTCACACTGGAGTAAACTCTCATCCCAGAACGTGTATGACATAGGGAAAGTTGAGCAGATGCAATTTATTTTCACACGAACAAGGGACAGTTGGAGGGTACAAGCTTGTAGTTTCCAAATCAGAAAGTCTTTCACTTACGTGAACTGCAACGCATAAAAGAAGGGAGGAGTTGGCCAGAAAGAGGAAGCAAGGATCTAGAAATGTATTTTTGAGACAGGTATTGCCCCCTGAAAGTTAGCAACATAGAAAAAGCAATGGCTTACCAACCAGCATTGGATCTTCTGCAGTTTTAGTTTCTCTTTAGGGTGCCTGGCCATAGCTTTAGGAGTCTGGCTACAGGCATGAGTATTTTGTCCTATTTTTTTTTTTCCCTCTTGAGAAAAGTTGTCAGCTTGAACGAAGGTGGTATGTTGAGACCAATGTCCTTTTATGGAGCACGTGTTTCAAATAAAAGGATAAACATCTCAGAGAAACATCTTCATAATTTTATTAGCTCAATTTAAGGTTAATCTTAAGCTTCTGAAATGCATTTGTTCATTTGTTTGCTGGCAGTTTGGTTCCCCTTTCTCCCTGTTTAACATTGGTTTGAAGACTGTTGTATTTTTCTTCATGGGTTTCCCTCCCTGTTTTCTGAGGAGAAAAAAAGGATTTTTCAATAAACCTTTCACTTTCTTTGCAGGGGCTTGAGCATTAAAGTTGTTAGAAACCTGAGAATGGGTGAAAAGATAGAGGAGCAATGTGAATAATAATAGTTAACAATATCACTTAAGTGCCTTTCACTGTTTTCTGTTGTTATACACTAGGAGGTCTACCTCACACCATTATCGATAATGTTGAATTGACTCTTCTTACAACTGACTTCTCCAAGAGACAGTGAAATACCCAAAATATGGCGAAATGGAGAAAAATTCCCAGAATCTCCCAATTAGAGAAAGTTCCAGAGGGAGCTATAAATAGAGCATAATTGAGACTTAAGTGGTACCTACCCTGTTGTGACCTTCTGCATAGAGGGCATATTCACCCTTAGCTAACTATTTGAGCAAAGATATGTCAGGTATTGGTCCTGTAGTAAATAAAAGACATTCCTTCCTTTTAAATGTGAACTACTATGTGATCTGCAGCTCCAGCATGTCAGTTCAGTTTTCTTGGAGGGAGAGAATCTGGTGTCTGTAAGCTGCTTTCTAAGTGCTTAAGTGGATTTGAGAAGCAGGCAGCCATATACTTGGGGGGGAAAAAAAAAGTGCTTGAAGAAAAAAATTGATTTTCAGATTTCCCATTCAGAGTTTAAATAGCAATTCTCTTTGTTTGTGTGCTCAATATGTAATAAAAATAGGACCTATTATAGCCAATCGCTACTCTGAGTTTACATCCAGTTTCTTCACTGAAGCTCAGATTTAGCCCAGTATTTGCCCTGGGAAAGAAATACATACCTGAGATGAAATGATGGAATTTGATGTAATATAGAAATAATCCAACCAGGTGTAACTAGAAGTAACAGGGTGAAAGTGAACAAAGAAAAATCCGTGCTGATAATGAGGAAAAATTTCCAAGCAGTGAGGTCTGTTAGTCTGCCGAACAGTCTCCCAAGGGAACGAGTTGAACCCTCATTGCTTTAGTTATTTTTAAAATGAACAAAACAGTCAAGATCCTTGTAGGGAGACACTCTTAATTAACAAGAAGACAGAAAAAATGACCTAATGGGTCTTTTTTTTCCATCTCCACTGTTCGTGACTATTATTGTAGGCAAAACCAGGTTTGGCAATAAAATTACGGATTTCCAATTATCACAGCGATTTTGCAGCATTCTTATTCCATAATAACAGCAGTACTTTCCCACTCTTCATTTCCTCTATAAACTTCTGTGCCTTACTTTTCCTTCAAAGAGGGCTATTTTGTAGCCCTCTGACTAAGAAGAGCTGTCAGGTAGCATAATTTACTTTAAATACTACTACTTGTAAGTATGAGATAAATATTTGGACCTTGTGCCTCCTGATTTTCATCCAAAACTCTTCAGTCAGACCTAAGGGCCAGGGCAGCAGTACTGGACAAAATGTCATTGCCTATGTCTGTGGGTCATCCTGTGAAATAAGGAGCCGTGACATATACAGCAAAGTCTTGGGCTTGTGTTGACTTCCCAAACGTAAACTATGAAGGCATGAGATGCGGTGCGTCTTTGTGGTCAGTATTTAGGGCTCTTCATACAATTTCAATGCTTTTCTTCTTTCCGTAGAAACCAGTCTTTGACGTGAAGTGTTTTCACACTAGCAAGAGGTCCGGGCAAACGTGACTTCTGCTCCTCTGGCTGGGCATCTCCAGTACCTGCCACTCATGTCTGTCATCGCCCTGCATCCTTGTTCTCAGAAACGATCCATCAATGTGGATCAGGCAACTGATAACTCGGCAAAAATACCAGATATGAAATAGCGCAAGAAGAGCAGCAACAGCATGTGGCCCTTTATGGGCTTGATTCTCAGCAGCTGGTTTTTAAGATGATAGTGACATGAATTTTAATGGTTAATACTGATGTAAAACTGAAGTAATGCTGCGATGAGTCAGGTCCTACTTCTTCGAAGTGCTGTGTAAATATTTACCAGTTACTCTTCTCAGTAACCAGCAAGCTACACAGCCTCATTGCTGCTCTATCAGAAGACAGATTGGTTGAGGTGAAACGCAGGAAGTTCTGATTGTTTTGTTACAGTTATACAGCAACGATAGGCAAAGGGTATTGAAGCCTGTACTACAGAAACAGCCCCAGATAAACTTGTGAGTAGTATGACCAAGATGACTAGAGTATAAAATGGAGAGAGACATGGTGCTAATGTATATTTATTAGTGATTTACTGAGATGAATGTTCATCCCAAGAGTTAATCCAGGAATATCCAAACCACTGTAATTATCCTTGCACAAAGGCTCTCTATTATTTGCCTGTTAAATAACAAAGCCTTTTCATTACCTCACACTGACATAACTTTAGCTGTAGTGGTAGGTAGGCAGCCAACCTGCTTCCCCTGTTTGTGGGGGATGGGATATCATGGGATGAAGCCCTCTCCCCCAAAGCCCTAGCGGAATACAAATGGGATAGCTGAACTTTGAATAAAAATGATGAGCATTGCTAACATGCCAAATTTCCTATACCACGAATAGCTGAAATCTTATGAATGGTACAAAAAGCACAAAGGAGCAAACTCCTATCACACACAGAAGTGAAAACGTAGAAGTACCGGCCACAGGAATGTAACTGTATTAAAATTGGGAAAGGATCCAAAATCTGTAGTAGCTCTCTAATCTGCAACACGAGCAAGGATTTTCATTATGTTTTGCATTCCACATACGCCTTTGCTTTGGAGCTCTTATGCAATTGGTGATGCAGTAAAACCATTGTATTCATAATGATTTCAAAGACGTGGATGCTGCCAGGGTTTGACCTATTTTACCACTCATGCATTATACACTGGGTAAAGCTACTCTCATAAGGCAGACTCATTAGTACTTAAAATGTATCTGTCTACCGCTGTCCCTTTTCTCTGCAAGGCTACTGATTTTTTACAATTCTAAATCAATTATTCTTTATTCAATAATTTATGTTTACGTGCATCAGTGGAAACTCCCCATGTACATTTTAAGGCAGAGCTTAGCCTATAAAGATAATGTAAGGGGTTACAGCTGTTATTAGCCTATAGCAAATATTTCTTCTGTTAAGGGTTTCTTAACCAAACTCTAAATATTGTCTTTCATTTTCTGATATTTTTTACTTTGGAGATATAAAAACATACCTGTGTTAGTTACTTCCAGAGCAACAATGCAACTCAGGTTTTTTGGAGGCCCAGATTCACCAAAATTTCTAATCCCATGCTTTGCTTTCACTGGGATGAAGTCTCCCCTAGTTAAGTATGCTTGAGACATATTAATGTCTATAGGACTCAAACTTTGCTCAGCTACAGTAAGATGCAAACATCTTCTTGAACATCAGTGTAATGCTTCAGGACCTTTCCATGAGCCAGACTGGAAATTTTGTGTGTTGTAGTCATCATTGCAAAGACAAACCTTCCTGCTTCCTTTTGAAATATGCTAAATAGTGCTAAATCATATAAAGAATTAATATCTGATCCCCAAACAGTGTAGTTTAGGGCTCATTTTCTTTAGATCCCCTCAGCCGTCCTGCCTGGTGCTGCTAGCAAACTTGAACTGTGAGGACAACACTGCTATCTCCAGGCTCTAGTAGGGGTTGGCATAGTAAGAACAGACCCAGGACAAATGTATTCTCCCCCTGCTGAAGTCTTGCCATGGGTAAGGCATACAGCATATATAGGAGATGCTGAGAGTAGGCTCAGACCAAAAGTTTGCCTGCAGCGGAGGGGGAAGCTAGTGAATACTACCCTTCCCCTCTCCCTCCTCCCCAGGGATCTTGTTTTCTGTGGGTCAGTCTTCCCCGTTCTCCACAAAACCTGGATTAATCTCTCTGAAGCAGCTGCAGAACAAAAGCTGAGACGTCTGCCCACAAAATCTTCCTTCTGAACCAGCTGCTCCAGTACCACCGGGGCACAGATCTTCCCTTTACCTACTGGGGGGAGAGAGGTTCTTCACCATCATGTCACTCCTTTTGACTCCTCTGACTTTTTTGAAACGACTGGGAGAGGGAGATGCCACTGCGCTGCTGAAGAAGACCATCTGCTGGTCACTTCAGCTTTAGGGGACCCAGGGCAAAGACCAGACCTGCTCCCGGGGCTGAATTCGGAGAAGGACCAAGGATTTCCCCATCTCCCGGTTCTGGTCCTACACCTTGGCTCTGGGCTGAGGTGGACGGTGTTTCTCTGACTGGCCCTGGGCTCTTGAGTGATTTGGGGCCAAAGTGTGGTTTCTAATGAGAAGTTAAATGAAACCTTTGCTGTTTCTGTGACCTCCACAAATAGGAGGAAAGTCAAAACAGAGGCGAGAGTCAATCAGCCAGTGATTACATTAAAGAAAATGGTTCTCTGTGGAAAGCATGAAAGAGAAAACAGACTGGGTGCTGGGACTGAAGAAAGGAAAACAAGACTAGTGAGGTTTTGGGGTCTTTTACTTTATTTTGATTCTTTCGTAGTGTATTTTAAATTAATAAATAATGGAATAAAAAAGACCCCAGCAAAACTCAGCTAAATGATCTTAAGCCCTCAAGCCTCAATCAAGAAATAAACACTATAATAATTTTAAAAGAAATTAGTAATGCACAGTTATAGTATTCCATGTTTAAAAATAAAGCTGTTGAATAAATGAACAATACCTTGGCTGAAAAGTATTTCAGCTGAAGAGTGAAATCCCTGCAGAGAGTGATCTGTGAGGTTCTGCAGGAAATCTGCATTACAATACACCATTTCCATTTCCAGGGAGGGACTCACAGAAGGACACATGGAGGAGAAAAAAGAAATGAAAAAAACCCGGTCCTTTATGCCTAGGTTGTAGGGGGCCTTGGCCCATCATTCTCATGCTAAACAGTTACTTTTTCTACAGGTACCCAACTGAAATGGGAATATTTTTTGAAGGAATAGTGAATGTGAAAAAGGCTAACAGAATTGGTTCTTTGGTTAAAGAAAACTGTCTCCATAGCTCACCTAGACACGGCAGACATGGGTTTACCTCTCTGCCTGGCTGCAAATGAAGTGAGGAGCGTGTCCGAATGTGGTAAGCACTGGGCTACTGTGCTGCTCTTTGTCTTCTGCTCCTCCACTCCAACTACTCCAGCTCTTGTTACTGTCTTTGCAATGGTGGAAAAGTTTCTAGCTAGATCATTAGCCCGCTAGTCAACCAGCTTCTTTGGGATGGGGTAGGCCAGGGTCCTAAGGCTGGTCCGGTGACAATCTGGTGTTGCTGTTTTTCAGTGCAGGGGACTACAATCAGCCTGCCTTAGGCTTGAGTCTTCTGGCTGTAATTTAGCGACTGGGACAATGTCCATCCAGGGACTTGGATACACAAAGTACGATGTCCTGGCTGCCTGCCCTTATCTGAAGGCTAGTATGCAATGGGCCAGCCTGGCTTGTGTGTGGAAAAACTTACACAGGGCTCGTTTCCTTTTGCTGCAGAGTGGGAAAATTTGTGAAATCTCAGTTAAGTTTGTGGGATAGGAAAAAGGGAAAGCCAGCAAGTGGAAGAAAAAGGAGTAAAATTCCTGGCTGCTAGTCCCCAGGTTATTAAGCCAGCCATAGCAGAGTGTGAGTAGGTCACTGGCATTCGCACATTCATGTGGTTACACCGGTGAAGAGTAACATTAAACACAGAGTGCTGTCTGCACCGCGCGCAGCGTGCATAGGAAAGGTTTTAGCAGATGGAAGGAACGGGCCCATCAGAGGCATGAATCTATTTGTTGCAGTCTCTACCAGAACTCAGACAGTGGGCTGCTACCTTCTTGTAGCAGATGAAGACTATCTTGAAGACAAGTAGATGCTATGTTTCTGCTTCCTTACCACATCATTACACAGAGAGCGTCTTCTGCTTGGGTATGTATTTAAAGGAAGAAAACCACAAATGAATTGGCATCTGGTTATTTCTACTAATCAGAAGTTGGTGGTGATCTCAAATAGACACAAAATTTACCCATAACCTCTGCTCCTGGAAAGCACTGAAGGTCAGTCATAAGCGTTTCCTATGTTTTCCCTTAGACTGCCATCTTTTGCTTACAATTCATTCTGGTGCTGCATAATACCAATATATGATCTAATTAGGGATAGAATGATTTGAAATTTCTGCATTTGCACAAACACAAATACCTGCCTTCATACATGGATTTATTCACATATGCACATGTAGCCTGTTGCAAGTTCTTATTGTATGTGCATGTGTCTATGAATTTGTTTATTTATGTTTGTGTGAGTGTGTGTGTGAAGGAAAACATTTCAAATATGTCTGTATGTGAGGAGGCAGATTCAAAAGCATACCTTACATGGTATAAAATATACTGCTACATAAATCACAGAAAGAATTCCATCTCTAAATTAAAGTACACTCCAGAAAGAGCAATTATTACCTCTAAAATGTTTCTGTTAAATTCATGAGACACCATACAATTTTATTCATGTTATCATCTACGGTTGCCTGAAAGTGCAAAAAAAAATCTTAGCCACTAGCAGAGAAATGTGCAAAATACTATCAAAGGAGTGGCAAAGGTCACTTCTATTGCCTGCCTTTTTATGAGTTTCATTTTTGTCTTTTTTTTCTCATTGCAGTTTGTTTGTGTACATTGCTAAACTTTAATGGAAGAAAATATGAGGGGGCAAAATAAATATAAAGAAACAGACTGCTGTTCAACAGTGCTGAGCTGGTATTTCCATGAATGATGTTAGACTCGTGTTTAGAATAAAAATTCGGAAAGTCCACAAACAGAAGGTTGCAGCAGTGCTTTTCTCCTTTTCCCTCTCTTTTACACTTGATATGTTTTAAAATTAACATCTATTTCTGTGTAGTTAGACACATTTAGTGTCATCATTAGGCACAGCAGTACTGATTCTGTGAGGGACAGAAAGGAGAGGCTGTGAAAGAGCCGGACCGTACATTTTCTTTGGTACTGTAGATAGCCCGTTGCTCTGTGCATGGGGTTTTGTTTGTGCAAGTTCAAATTCCAAACTTGCTTGCTTAACCTCTGTAATAATAGTGACTGATTAGGGTTTAACACAGCAAATAACAACATTCCCGTATGTGGGTGCCTAACATCAGGCGTGGAAGCATCAGTTGAGATCCCTAGGACAAAGGCATCATTTTCCAGAGGTGGCAGCAAGCATGTGCAGTTCTTGTTGAGTTCAGTTGTACTGGCATGTCCTTCGTATCGCTGAGAAGGAGAAGCCCTTAACTGTGGTTAATCAATTGAAATATTATCTTGATCTTCTCAGTAAAGTGCCTTAAATTCAGATGAGCTTTTCTTGCTCAGTATCAGGCTTAGCAAACTGTATAAATAAATGCTTAGGTAAAAGACAAGACTGAAGATAATCAGATACTTAAGTGCTTTGCTATATACGGGCACATCTGAAGTATTTCCTTAAGTCAGTCCTTAATTGTCTGTTATGCCTGCCTTGAAATGAGATTTACAGATGTTTTGGCAATGTTGAAAGGCTATGTAGTTTCATAACTATTTCTATAGCTACTTCTTTACTTCTTGCTGTAAGTTTACTTTCTCCTTTCTTACTGCAACACTCCTTCGAGAAGTAACGAAAACTCCCCGTGAAGTATGAGCACAGTCCCCGAAGGAACAGTTTATTCTTTGAGATAAGAAAAAACATTATAAGTAAAATGTGATGGATAAGTTGACCTCTGTAAAAAGAAGTGTTCCTGTTTCTGCAGAAAATACCATTCAGTAGGTGATAGCACAGATTTTTCAGTCCTCACAAGAACCCGCATAGTTGCAAAAACCTACAAAAGTGAAAATGGTGGAGAAACAGTGACATTGCAGTTAGCGGCTGCACCTCCCCTGCGGATGCAGAGATGACACCAGGCAAAGGTAGTGCAAAAACTGGGCAAGCCTTTCCCATCTGCAGACACGGGAGTGCTGATGGAAGTACTGTCAGAGGTCACTGCAAAAGAGGGATGAAACGGTAGCCGACACAAAGGTATCCGTGTTGCTGGACAGTGCTGGGTGCCAGGCAGTCTCAGCTGTACTGCCAGGACCACAGCAAAGGCAGGTAACAAGGTGTTGTTATGCAAACATTTCAACGAAAAGCCAGAAATTCTTCAAATCTCCTTATGTTGAACAGTCTTAGGAAAGTTCCATCATAATTTTTCAGATCAAAAAGTTTAAAATTCCTGAGTTTTTAGATGTTTAGACTAACTGGACTGACACTACGATCTCTAGGGTCATGTTACAGACAAGAGCAAAATACTGAAGACTCCAATCCAGCAATGTAAATTGCTTGTCTAATACCAACAGTGTATTTCAAGATGTTTTCATATTTATTCTACCTATGGAAAAGGTTAGATCTGGGCAGGGTGCATTTTCCAAGCCCTATGAAACTGTTTATGGTTGCAACTGTTTTTCCCATTGGAATGAACCCAACACGCTTTTAGTTTTTCACAGAGAGAAGGCGCATCACTGAATGGTTAAGAGCCTGCTCGTACTGAGTTAAGCCAGGGACCTTACACATCTCAGAGCATGGATTATTTGGGCTGGAATTTGTGTATTCGAATTCTGGACAATCCACGTATGAATCTGTGGAACTGATGTTTTCTGTCGCCAGAGCTTTTATGATTAAAAAGACAGGGAGACAATTATACCTCAGTGAAAATCACTGTTTGCAAATAACATCCCAAAATGAGTTGAATCTCTGTAGTGGAGACTGCCACATATTGCGCAAACTCTTCTTTGACTACCTGGACTTCTGGCTTTACTGCCCGCCTATCTAGCCAGTAAATATGACCGACACGTTTCATCACTGATGTAGAATTAAGGTATCAGAAAAGCCACGTTTGCTTTCACCTGGTCCTGGACTGAGTTCAGCTCTGATTTCTGGCATGAACTAAGCCCCAAATTCTTTAAATTAGCATTGGCTTCTGACTCAGACACTCATACCTTCTCCCTGACCTGCAAACACTAGCCTAGGCCAGCCAACTCCCCTTCCTACCAATATATCTATAACCATGCATCTAAAAAAATAAATAATGATTTCTCTGTTTGCCTCCCAGTAAAATAGTTTTGTCAGTCTAAGGTTCTCAGGCCTTTTTGAAAGGGACTTTCTTTTGACTGTGACTCGTGCAAGCAACTACATGCACCATTTCTGTTTGATAAACAGTAAAAATAATGCTAAAATTAAAACATTCTTTTTGTCAACATATGTAGCTGGAATGCTGAAGGCTGTTCTGCTAGTAGGGAGAGATCCTGCACACATTTATTTATCTGGTTAAACTTTGCGGCTCATCTTTAAAGCCAGCAACTTCTCAACCCCAAGCAGCAGAGCACAAGTAAAGGCAGATGGTCGAGTGAAGCAGAAAGACTTGACTATAAAAAGCTCAGCCTTCCAATAATGCTGCTGCCTCCCGATTTTTTCATACAAATCTCTCCATTTTGCCTTCCAGAGACTCACAATTAAAATTCTATTCTGCCTGTCTAATCAAGACAGCAAATCTATTGAATTGCATAATGCTGGGGATAATCAAGGAAGGATGTGACATGAATCCATTTTTCTTTACAGGTAGAAAATGAAATATTTTCTCTCCTCCCCTGAAAGCAGATGGGTGACTGGGGATTTTGCATTTGGCCTATCTTCTCCCTCTTGTTCCTTTCTACCTTTGGCACCAGCCGTTCACTGCTGAGTAGATCTGCTCATCAGGGACCAGTGGCATCAGGGCAAACAGGTTATGCCGTTTCAGTGGTGACAGTGTCTTACTGGTGTGGGAGAGGCACTGCATGTAGCTCTGGATGCAAGTGGATTTAATTGGCAGTGTTAATCTCCTCACTGCCCTCCCTTTTACTAAAGGTTATTTTTCCAGTAGCTGGGAGAACTGAATAAAGTGTGTATCTGCTCCCTAGTTGCCGTAGCTAAACCCTGTTTATTAATGTACTCTGAAATCCCTTCTGCATCTCCTCTAATTCACATTTACATCCTTCAGGGCTGGTCCGAGCTATTGAGAAGAAAACAGAGGCTTGCAGGATTTGATCCTGCAGTCGGTCTGTGGGTTCTCACCCTTCACTAAAGGGAGCAAATGCAACCCTGGAGCAAGGGCACATCGCTCCCACTGAGCTGTTTTAAGAGGGGCTGTGTGAGCTTACGCTGTGATTGAAATTAGCACGTAGCTTCCTATCCACCAGTAAATCTCTGTGCATCAAGGTGAACAGGCAGGCTACTTTTGCGTAAAGTCAGTGAGAGAATCAACCCAACCGGGCTGAATTGGTTTGTAACCCAATCATGCTTAATTCGGTTACAGGAAAAACAAGGCCCGTGGAGTTTCAACCTTGTTCCTGTGCAACATCAGGAATCTGATTTGTGCCGATCTCATAATCGGGTGCAGACAACAAGGAAAACAAGTCCTTGCAGTGGTTTCTTTACTGAGCCTAACAAACCACATCTGATAAGCTATATAATTTGCTACAGCAATTTGTGCCAAAAATAAAAGGCACAGTCCTACAGTGCAGCACGTTTCTGAGAAAAACAGAACCCCACCCCTTCCCTTTGTAGCATCTTTCTCTTGCCTTTGCTTTCTCACTGAGACTGAGCTGATGCCTTCCATCCCGGCTGGCTGGCTCCGCGCTGCCGTCGGGGTACATCGCCCGCCCCGTTCCCCAAACTGGTTTTGTCTTCCCTGCAGCTCCGGAGGATAATCCAAGGCGATGGCACTGGCAGGGTTAGGAAACGATGACAGTACCGTGATGACTTAAAGAGGGAAGGCTCGCTCTTGGCTGAGTGGCCTTGACGGGAGGGGAGGAAGCTGAAGATCTAAATCATTAAGTAATAAGCTACACAACTTTTACTAAAAAAACTCCAGGGGTTTTATTGTTGTTGATTTGACAGAGTTATTCTAAACTTGTGAGAAATGTGTCTCTTTTTAGTTCAGTGACCAGAAAAGGAACTAGTTCTTCATGTGTAATTTACATATCAGGACCCCAATGGAGAAAAAATTCCTATGCTTTTTTTGGGTTGGGATTTTTTTTTTGTCTTACTGCTTACAGAGAGAGAGGGGGAGAAAAAAAGCAAACAACACAAAGTTCTGAAGAATGCAGGCTGTCAGCTATGCTGTGAAATAACTTGGAGGTTAAATGTGAATCACCGCAGTATGTTTTCTAATTTGGATTTTGCCAAGGTTACCTTAAAACCCTTACTGCTTTTTTGCAGTGTTTATGACAAAAACTGCAGATGTGCTTCTTGGTTATTAAAGGGAAAGTGTATGAGAGGGAGGTGGGCTAAGAGGAGAGGAGAATGAAAGGTCAATGATTTTAATTCTACCTCACTGAATTCCAAAGTTTGAAGGGATATATTTGCTTGAAAGGTCATGCTGAGGAAGGTAAGCACCCTGAAAGCAGCGTGTTCGGAGTTGTACGGTGGAATAAACAAAAAGGTAACTTGCCGGGATGTTTGTGTGTCAAAGGTGACAAAAAACCCTGCCTTTCTTTTCAAAGCCTCTCAGCCTTCTGCAAACTCACTGGGATCATGGCTGGAGTTTAAAGGCAACAGACTGGTGTTTGCTTTAACTCCTTAGATAAAAGCCCAATCCAGAAGCCAACAAGATTTCACTTCTTACTGAAAGCGACTAAAGGAGATAGCAGTAGGCTTCGTATCAGAGGAGTATTTAGAACTTTCAGTGCTTGTGCTTGAGTTCACACTATGTTCCCTTGAATATAAAAACCCTAGGAAAACAAGTGCTGGGCACAAAGACCTGGAATGCTGGCTTCGATTTATACAGCGGTATGAAAATCCTGTTGATGATAAATTTGAGGCCAAGTATATGATACTTTGGTGCTTTCTTTGCATAGCACAGGTTCCTAATTTATAGCTAGTGCCTCTAAGCTCTACTACAATACAATGGTGAATATTGGTGATGTTAATTGTTCTTCAGTTAAAGTTACCTGGAAGGAAGTGAGACCCTTCACGATATCAGGAAAGTCTTCCTTTAATACCCAGCCCTCCCCTCTGCCCCTCTGGCCAATTCTTGCTTGGTGCATTAATGCATTTTAACTATATAGCACTACTGGAAGGAAGGAAAGTTCTTACAGGGGAGGATGACTGAGGCGCATGACAGAATAAGTGACTTATACAAGGTCACGCAGGAAACCTGACGCTGCGCCAAGAACAGAGCGTAAGTTCCTTGAGTTCCAGTCAAGCTCTTTGTCCATTTACCCATCCTCCTGCCTGCTTGCCCAAGCCAACCAAACAACAGCAGCTGCACACATACACACAAAACACGTACGTACACGCACACACATTAGAAGACAGTATGCCTGCGAACTCAAATGTTTGGAAGCAGCAGGCAAAGCGCGCTCGTGCACCTTCAGTTTTAGCAGCTGTGACTGTGTTTTGATGCATGGTGCCTAACCAAACTCAACCGTTTAAAATTGCAACCTGTTGAACATATGGCAAGTGGAATTATGGAAAGTGAAATCTTGGAAAGGATTTTCACCTGGCAATATTTTGGTGGAATATGGTTCATCCCAGAAATAAAGCACACTGGATTTGAAGTTCCCCCAAGTGCATGGGCACAGGGGCTTTCAAAGGAATCATCACTAGGCTGTTTTAACATGAGAAACAACCGATTTGGCCTTTGCCTCATTGTCAGAAATCTTTACTTGAGGCTGAAAAGTAGCACAAGCATTGTTAGCCTGAACCATTGCAGTCTGGCAGACACAAGCAATGGTAAACAGGATTGTATAATGGTGTCAGCAGCTCTAGGAGTAGCTGGTGCTACCCAGCCTGTATTTAATCCCACAACGAGTTTGACTCTGTGATCAGGCTCTACTCCTGTATCTCTGCAAACAGTTGAAATTTTGTCTCTGCAGGAGCAGGATCAGGCCTTAAAGAAAGGGGCTCTTATTTTTTGCAAAGCTGTACTCAATGAGCATGTTTTGGAAATACATCAGCATGACCTTTCAGCAATGTGCCAAAAAATGGGAAAAAAAGGAAAGACTTTGGGAACTGCCAACCAGGAAACATTGTTTGTTTAAAAAAGAAAACCAGAAACCCGTCCAAGAATTTTTGTGTAAGTTAGAGGCTAAGTCACTCTCCTTTATAATCACTCTTCTTTTTCTGGATACTGTATTTTCAGTGAGGGTAGATAAAATCTGGCAGCATGCTCATTGGCTCTCTGTTTGGATTCAGTCCCCTTGACACTCATCTGCCTCCATAAACTTTCATCTCCTAAACCCAAAGCAAGTTCACCCCGGAAAGAAAAAAGAAAGAGGGAAGGGGGATGGGGAGAAGGCTGGCAAACTGCACAATAAAAATCCAAATTGCAGCTTCTGCCATTTCTCAATGAAGAAAACATTAGCAATGGCCAAGAAGTGCAATAAAATGCCATAAATCTCCCAGCTTTTATTTCCTGTGTGGGAACCCTACATACAGATGAAGTTCTGGCAGTTTCTAGATACACACAGGTTTTGCAAGCGTGATTATTTCATCAGGTTGTGTTGTGCTGAGGGCTTTCATAACACTCGCAGAAAGTTGAATAGAGACGGAAAGGTGAAAAGCTGTCTATACTACTCCTTCACCCTCTCCCTGCTCCCTTCCCCGCCGCGCCGGCTGTTCTGCAGCGTCAGCCGCTCCACGCATCAGCAGTTCCCTACCAGCTATGGAAACCCCCTCCCCAAAAGTCAGAGCACTTGCGCAAAGCCGTGGGATTTGGCTATCCTGAAGACTCTCCTGGTGCATTTCTTACTGTCCCGCTTCCCCCTGTTTACATTCCAGCTCTTTTCTCATTTTCCATGGGAGAGAAAGAGATACTAGCAGGTAACAAGGGGCCCTTTAAATATTTCCTGATCCCTGCTTGCTAATGTGACCCTGAAACATACTGTGTTTTACAGGGGTTCTCAACACACTGTGCTTTTAATAGCAGCATAACTCTTTTATGGAAGTTTTATGTTAAAGTGGGGGAAAAAAGTTCAAAGTAAATTATAAATTCTTTTATTGCTAATTGCTAATGTAAAGTGGAATAACTGCCATTTTGTTAAATACAAGTCAGCCTGACAAACCCAGTCTTCCAATTTTACTTAGAGCTTGGTAATTTTTCTTATGCGACTCTTCAAAGGGATACTGTCATTTGGTTTAGGCCCCAGTTTAATTCACTTTACAGCTTATTCTAATTTCATAGGGAATTATAGATACCTTACTTTATTTTAAATGTACCTGACCTCACAGAGTCATAAAAAAATCCCCAACAGCCAATGTTTATATAGGACGTATTAAAACACTCCCCAACATTTTATGTCCCCTCTAGCTTTACAGCTGCAATCTGCTAACAAGCACAGAGCCAAATTCTGCCTCAGCTACACATATGCACTCAGCCTCCCCTGACCTTAATGAGAGCTCCGTGCCTACGTCTAAGGGCAGAATTTGACCCATTTTTTTTTATCTTTTTTTTTCCCCAGGATGGTAAGGGGCTCAGATGCATCTTCTTTCTCCTATTTTGCTTTGCTGATGGATGAGTGCAGTGCAGCGGCACAAACAATCGCGGTATAGATCCCAAACATAAATGCAATGTTAATTTCAAGGTCTATTAGCAACACCACGAAAAAAAAAAATAAAATAAATGTTTGACAGGACAAAATCTGCAGGGGAAAAGAAAACATTATTCTCAAGCTTCGGGGAGGTTATTATTACAAACAATGGAGAATCGATAAATTATGTTTAACGCTATTAAAGGTAGTTGACAGTGTTCCTTTGAGCGAGCACACCGAGGTCCCGAACACCGTGTGACTGCTGCCCGCGCGCCCGGCCCTCGCTAACTCGCCGTCGGGTCACGTTGCCTACAAACCGCGCGGCATTCGGGGAAGAGCTGCTGGCAACCGCGCGGCGCCGAACACGCACGCACACACACACGCACACACGTTAATAACTGAAACACAGCCTGTTCTTTTTTTCTATTATTATTTTTTATTTTTTTTCCCTGTGAGCTTGTTATGCTTCATTTCTGAGTTGGTGAAGTGGGCTGGTGCGTGCTCTCAGGGTTGTTTTTATTTTCGTTTGAAAGTGAGTGGAAAGACAAAAGCAAACAGGGTTTTGGCTACAAAAGGATGACCTTCCTTGTAAAGAATTTAAGTCTTTTAACTTCAG